>NC_057797.1:331284000-331332554 GCF_018294505.1 Triticum aestivum
TACTTGGGCTGCTTTGAAAACTGCTATGCGTACGCGTTGGGTTCCACCATATTATCAACGTGAATTGCTTCAAAAATTGCAGCGTTTAAGACAAGGAAAAAATTCTGTAGAAGAATATTATCAGGAATTACAAACTGGCATGATTCGATGTGGTATTGTTGAGGAGAATGAAGCTATGCTTGCACGTTTTCTGGGTGGATTAAATAGAGAGATTCAGACCATTCTAGACTATAAGGAGTATACTAATATCACTCGTTTATTCCATCTTGCTTGTAAAGCTGAACGTGAAGTGCAGGATCGACAAGCATTGGGGCGAACTAACTTTTCTGCAGGCCGACCTTCATCATGGACACCACGTGCATCTTCTACTTCAACTGCACCAGCACCTCCATCAGGTGCCACCTCCAGCCGTGATACAAGAAAACAGGCACAACCACCATTATCTGTCAAGAGCGCACCTGCGGGGCCTACACAGCGTTCTTCTTCTTCCATAGCATCAACAGGGCACACAAGTGATATTATTTGTCGTCGTTGTAAGGGAGGAGGTCATTATGCGAGAGAATGCAAATCTCCGCGTGTGATGATTGCTACCGCGGATGGTGGATATGAGTCCGCTAGTGACTATGATGAGGAGACTTTGGCTCTTATTACACGTGAAGAACATGGTGGAGATGATTCTGATAATGAGACGCAATACATGGCTCCTGAAGACGCTGACAGGTATGAATGTTTAGTTGCTCAACGTGTTTTGAGTGTGCAGATCACACAAGCTGAGCAAAATCAGAGGCACAATTTGTTCCATACCAAGGGAGTTGTGAAGGAACGTTCTGTGCGCGTCATCATAGACGGAGGGAGCTGCAACAACTTGGCTAGCATGGAGATGGTCGAGAAGCTTTCTCTCACCACAAGACCACATCCACATCCTTACTACATCGAATGGTTCAACAACAGCGGCAAGGTTAAGGTAACACGTACTGTTCGTGTGCATTTTAGTATATCTACATATGCTGATTATGTTGATTGTGATGTGGTACCTATGCAAGCATGTTCCTTATTACTTGGTAGACCATGGCAATTTGATAAAAATTCTGTACACCATGGTAGAAACAATCACTATACTCTTGTTCATAAGGATAAAAATATTACTTTGCTTCCTATGACTCCTGATTCCATTTTGAAAGATGATATTAATAGAGCTAATAAAGCAAAACAGGAGACGAATAAGAGTGAAAATCAGATTGTGGCAAAAGAATTTGAGCAACAAATGAAGTCTAATAGTAAACCATCTAGTGTTGCTTCTGAAATTAAATTGAAAAGTGCATGTTTATTTGCCACCAAATCTGATATTGATGAACTAGATTTCAGCAAATCTGTTTGCTATGCTTTTGTGTGCAAAGAGGCATTATTTTCATTCGAGGACGTGCCTTCCTCTTTGCCTCCTGCTGTCACTAACATTTTGCAGGAGTTCGCTGGCGTCTTTCCACAAGACGTGCCACCGGGATTACCGCCTATTCGAGGGATTGAGCATCAGATTGACTTAATTCCCGGTGCTTCACTGCCAAACCGTGCACCATACCGTACCAATCCAGAGGAGACGAAGGAGATTATGCGCGGTTATATACGCGAATCTCTTAGTCCTTGTGCTGTTCCTATTATTCTAGTGCCGAAAAAGGATGGTACATCACGTATGTGTGTTGATTGTAGAGGCATTAATAATATTACTATTCGTTATCGTCATCCTATTCCTAGGCTAGATGATATGCTTGATGAATTGAGTGGCTCTACAATATTCTCCAAAGTTGATTTGCGTAGTGGCTACCATCAAATTCGTATGAAATTGGGAGATGAATGGAAAACAGCATTTAAAACTAAGTTTGGATTATATGAGTGGTTAGTCATGCCTTTTGGGTTAACTAATGCACCTAGTACTTTCATGAGATTAATGAACGAAGTTTTACGTGCTTTCATTGGACGATTTGTGGTAGTTTACTTTGATGACATACTGATTTATAGCAGATCTTTGGAAGAACATTTGAAACATTTACGTGCTGTTTTTATTGCTCTACGTGATGCACGTTTGTTTGGTAACCTTGGGAAGTGCACCTTTTGCACCGACCGAGTATCTTTTCTTGGCTATGTTGTTACTCCACAGGGAATTGAAGTTGACAAAGCCAAGATTGAAGCTATTGAGAGTTGGCCGCAGCCCAAAACGGTCACACAAGTGAGGAGTTTTCTTGGCCTCGCTGGATTCTATAGGCGTTTTGTGAGAGATTTCAGCACCATTGCTGCACCTCTCAACGAGCTTACAAAGAAGGATGTGCCTTTTGTTTGGGGTACCGCACAGGAAGAAGCCTTCACGGTATTGAAAGATAAGTTGACACATGCTCCTTTACTCCAACTTCCTGATTTTAATAAGACCTTTGAGCTTGAATGTGATGCTAGTGGAATTGGATTAGGAGGTGTGTTATTACAAGATGGCAAACCTGTTGCATACTTTTCTGAAAAATTGAGTGGGCCTAGTCTGAATTATTCTACTTATGATAAAGAATTATATGCTCTTGTTCGGACTTTAGAAACATGGCAACATTATTTATGGCCCAAAGAATTTGTTATACATTCTGATCATGAATCTTTGAAACATATTAAAAGTCAAGCTAAACTGAATCGTAGACATGCTAAATGGGTTGAATTCATTGAGACTTTCCCTTATGTCATTAAACACAAGAAGGGAAAAGAAAATGTTATTGCTGATGCATTGTCTCGTCGCTATACTATGCTTTCACAACTTGACTTCAAAATATTTGGTTTGGAGACCATCAAAGATCAATGATGAGGACATCAATACAATTGTTACACCCACAGCCCCTGCTGCCATACATACTGGACCAATTACTAGAGCTCGTGCACGCCAACTAAATTACCAGGTACTTTCGTTTCTTGGTAATGATTCTAATGTTCATGAGAATATGATGCTGCCTAAATTGGATACATTTGTTTTTCTTACAAATGAAGGGCCTAGCTTGGAGAAGGATGAACATTGGAGCAAGAACAAGCATGGAGATGATGGCATGCGCAAGGAAAACAAGAACGGAGTTACAAGTGATGATTTCAGGACTTTGAAGCCACCATAATGGGTGCATGAAGCCTTGGACGAAATATACAAGATGCCACTTCATAAATTTCGTCCCGAGGCTATTTTAGGTGCTGCGTCACCTTATTATTGGGCCAGGCCCATGTAATTTCGAAATACATAAGTATAGGCTATTATTAGAGTCCGTATGTGTGGGGAAACAAGAGATAGGGTTGATTTCGGACCCCTCCACCAAGGGCCACGAAATTTCCCCCTCTTCCTCCATATATACAGCCCTTAGGGCATCGTTTAGACTTTGGGTTTTGTTTAGATTAAAAGTTCGCCATAGCTGCAACTTCGCGTACTTCGTTTGTGTTCAACGACCAGACAAAGGCGTCACAGAACCCCACCTTGATCAATAAAGCTTTCATCTTATATTCGCAATATCCAGATTGCAATCTTAGTTTCTTGCTTGTTCTTCGTTTGCTCGCAGGAAACAGACCCTCGTGGTCAGGTTGATCGTGCTCCGGCGTGGTCAATAACCTCTCGGAGTTGGTTTAGCGATTGCTAAGGCGCGACGTCCTCGCACGTTCGTAGTCGGATCGTCAAAGTCGACTTCCACCAAAGCGAAATCCACCATCTCATCGAAAGACGGGACACCTTTGCCTCTATCATGCAACAACTTGGCTAGCATGGAGATGGTGGAGAAGCTTTCTCTCACCACAAGACCACATCCACATCCTTACTACATCCAATGGTTCAACAACAGCGGCAAGGTTAAGGTAACACGTACTGTTCGTGTGCATTTTAGTATTTCTACATATGCTGATTATGTTGATTGTGATGTGGTACCTATGCAAGCATGTTCCTTATTACTTGGTAGACCTTGGCAATTTGATAAAAATTCTGTACACCATGGTAGAAACAATCACTATACTCTTGTTCATAAGGATAAAAATATTACTTTGCTTCCTATGACTCCTGATTCCATTTTGAAAGATGATATTAATAGAGCTAATAAAGCAAAACAGGAGACGAATAAGAGTGAAAATCAGATTGTGGCAAAAGAATTTGAGCAACAAATGAAGCCTAATAATAAACCATCTAGTGTTGCTTCTGAAATTAAATTGAAAAGTGCATGTTTATTTGCCACCAAATCTGATATTGATGAGCTAGATTTCAGCAAATCTGTTTTCTATGCTTTTGTGTGCAAAGAGGCATTATTTTCATTCGAGGACGTGCCTTCCTCTTTGCCTCCTGCTGTCACTAACATTTTGCAGGAGTTCGCTGACGTCTTTCCACAAGACGTGCCACCGGGATTACCGCCTATTCGAGGGATTGAGCATCAGATTGACTTAATTCCCGGTGCTTCACTGCCAAACCGTGCACCATACCGTACCAATCCAGAGGAGACGAAGTAGATTATGCGTCAAGTACAAGAGCTTCTCGACAAAGGTTATATACGCGAATCCCTTAGTCCTTGTGCTGTTCCTATTATTCTAGTGCCGAAAAAGGATGGTACATCACGTATGTGTGTTGATTGTAGAGGCATTAATAATATTACTATTCGTTATCGTCATCCTATTCCTAGGCTAGATGATATGCTTGATGAATTGAGTGGCTCTACAATATTCTCCAAAGTTGATTTGCGTAGTGGCTACCATCAAATTCGTATGAAATTGGGAGATGAATGGAAAACAGCATTTAAAACTAAGTTTGGATTATATGAGTGGTTAGTCATGCCTTTTGGGTTAACTAATGCACCTAGTACTTTCATGAGATTAATGAACGAAGTTTTACGTGCTTTCATTGGACGATTTGTGGTAGTTTACTTTGATGACATATTGATTTATAGCAGATCTTTAGAGGAACATTTGGAACATTTACGTGCTGTTTTTATTGCTCTAAGTGATGCACGTTTGTTTGGTAACCTTGGGAAGTGCACCTTTTGCACCGACCGAGTATCTTTTCTTGGCTATGTTGTTACTCCACAGGGAATTGAAGTTGATAAAGCCAAGATTGAAGCTATTGAGAGTTGGCCACTGCCCAAAACGGTCACACAAATGAGGAGTTTTCTTGGCCTCGCTGGATTCTATAGGCGTTTTGTGAGAGATTTCAGCACCATTGCTGCACCTCTCAATGAGCTTACAAAGAAAGATGTGCCTTTTCTTTGGGGTACCGCACAGGAAGAAGCCTTCACGGTATTGAAAGATAAGTTGACACATGCTCCTTTACTCCAACTTCCTGATTTTAATAAGACTTTTGAGCTTGAATGTGATGCTAGTGGAATTGGATTAGGAGGTGTGTTATTACAAGATGGCAAACCTGTTGCATACTTTTCTGAAAAGTTGAGTGCGCCTTGTCTGAATTATTCTACTTATGATAAAGAATTATATGCTCTTGTTCGGACTTTAGAAACATGGCAACATTATTTATGGCCCAAAGAATTTGTTATACATTCTGATCATGAATCTTTGAAACATATTAAAAGTCAAGCTAAACTGAATCGTAGACATGCTAAATGGGTTGAATTCATTGAGACTGTCCCTTATGTCATTAAACACAAGAAGGGAAAAGAAAATGTTATTGTTGATGCATTGTCTCGTCGCTATACTATGCTTTCACAACTTGACTTCAAAATATTTGGTTTGGAGACCATCAAAGATCAATATGTGCATGATGCTGATTTTAAAGATGTAATGCACAATTGTAAAGAAGGAAGAATGTGGAACAAGTTTGTTGTTAACGATGGATTTGTGTTTCGTGCTAACAAGCTATGCATTCCAGCTAGCTCCGTTCGTCTTCTGTTATTGCAGGAGGCGCATGGCGGAGGATTAATGGGACACTTTGGCGTGAAGAAGACGGAGGACGTACTTGCTACACATTTCTTTTGGCCAAAGATGAGACGGGATGTTGAGTGTTTTATTGCTCGCTGCACTACATGTCAAAAAGCTAAGTCACGACTCAATCCTCATGGTTTATATATGCCTTTGCCTGTACCTAGTGTTCCTTGGGAGGATATATCTATGGACTTTGATGAGGACACCAATACAATTGTTACACCCACAGCCCCTGCTGCTATACATACTGGACCAATTACTAGAGCTCATGCACGCCAACTAAATTACCAGGTACTTTCGTTTCTTGGTAATGATTCTAATGTTCATGAGAATATGATGCTGCCTAAATTGGATACATTTGTTTTGCTTACAAATGAAGGGCCTAGCTTGGAGAAGGATGAACATTGGAGCAAGAACAAGCATGGAGATGATGGCATGCGCAAGGGAAACAAGAACGGAGTTACAAGTGATGATTTCAGGACTTTGAAGCCACCATAATGGGTGCATGAAGCCTTGGACGAAATATACAAGACGCCACTTCATAAATTTCGTCCCGAGGCTATTTTAGGTGCTACGTCACCTTATTATTGGGCCAGGCCCATGTAATTTCGAAATACATAAGTATAGGCTATTTTTAGAGTCCGTATGTGTGGGGAAACAAGAGATAGGGTTGATTTCGGACCCCTCCACCAAGGGCCACGAAATTCTCCCCCTCTTCCTCCATATATACAGCCCTTAGGGCATCGTTTAGACTTTGGGTTTTGTTTAGATTAAAAGTTCGCCATAGCTGCAACTTCGCGTACTTCGTTTGTGTTCAACGACCAGACAAAGGCGTCACAGAACCCCACCTTGATCAATAAAGCTTTCATCTTATATTCGCAATATCCAGATTGCAATCTTAGTTTCTTGCTTGTTCTTCGTTTGCTCGCAGGAAACAGACCCTCGTGGTCAGGTTGATCGTGCTCCGGCGTGGTCAATAACCTCTCGGGGTTGGTTTAGCGATTGCTAAGGCGCGACGTCCTCGCACGTTCGTAGTCGGATCGTCAAAGTCGACTTCCACCAAAGCGAAATCCACCATCTCATCGAAAGACGGGACACCTTTGCCTCTATCAGACAATTTTCTGATAAATTCTTTCAAAGAATGCTACTAACTCAAGCTTTCCAATGCAAAAAGAATCACTCAATTCCGAGTTGATATGAGGAGTCAAAGAATTCTAAAACTGGCCTGAAAAATTAGAACAAGTTGTGTTCACGAACTTCGGAGGGCAAAAAGACCTATTTAGAAGCCGATTTTGAGGTGTCAAATATTGAACTAGCTTCTGCAACTATTTAGATGCGGCTCGTCGCTATCTTCAATTTGAGTACTCACAGAGCCAAAACTGACTTCGTATGAGGAAGATACACCTGTTTTATTGAACAGTGCGCAAAACAGATTCCAATCCGAATTCAGGTACGAGATTGATTCTAGATAGATCCAATTTTTTTTTCTTTTCTCTTTTTTTTCACACGCTTTTTTTTTCTTTTTCTTCTCTCTCTTTTTCGTTTTTTTCTTTCCTTTTTTCTCTTTTTTTTCTATCTTTTTTTTTCTTTCCAAGACAAACTAGATAAGATGCAGATTGGATCAGGCGAAGATGTGAATGACCTCAACTATGATTATGACAATGAACAGTGCGTAGCACGTGGTGGCAATTAATAAATGGGATGGTGGACAGCGGAAGGGATAACGATGCAGCGGTGGCGTGACTAATGTGAACAGAACTCGAAACTCTAAAGGAACTAGACGCTAAGACCAGCAACTGACACGACGATGCAACCGATAATTCAACTATGCAAGCAATGAATAGAAAATTGCAAAGGCTCAGACTGGCTTGGATAAAGGATGAACAGATCTAACTTTTTTTTGTGGCCTTTTCGTGGACAATAGGTAAGAAAATAAATCTAATCTAGGAAAACTGGAAATTCTCACCGAGCAACCTGAAAACTGATACCACTTGATAGAGGCGAGGGTCCCGATCTTTCGATGAGATGATAACTATTGATTTGGTGAAGATGACTTTGACGATCCGACTACAAACGTGCACGACGTTGCGCCTTAGCAATCGCTAAACCAACTCCGAGAGTTTATTGACCACGCTGGAGCACAATCAACCTGACCACGAAGGTCTATTCCTGCAAGCAATCGAAGAACGAGCAAGAATATGATAAAGCAATCTGAATATTGCGAATATATATGAAGTATTGATAATGGTGGGGATCCGTAAGCGGTCTTGGTCTGGTCGTTGGACACAAACGAAGTACACGAAGTTGCAATGGCTAACTTTTAACTAAACAAATCCCAAAGAAAAGCTACTAGATGGATCTACTTATATAGGAGCAAGGGGTGGTGGCCAAGGAGGTGGGAGGACGTCCCAAGGCAGCCTAAAACTAAATCTAGGTCGTACAAGGCCAATGGGCCCAAGTGGAGGTGATGTAACACCTTTGGACTTGTAGTTTGACTCGGATTCTGCTGCAGCATCAGATTGTTTCGTCCACAACTCAACGCTCCGTACGAATTTGAAGGTGATTCCAATTGGGTTGGAAAGTGCACGAAATCTAGTTTCCAACAAAAAAAGAATCACCCAATTCGGAGTCCGTATGAAAAACTTGTGTGCGTTTTGAGTCAGGTATGTCTGTGCAGTCCGAATCTGAATCCAGAACGTGAGAGAGTTGGACTCTATCTTCTCTTGGGCCAAAAGTGACGTGAAAGAACTTTTTGGACAGCAAATAAACATCTCTTTCTTCCTTATCTTCATATGTGGATTGTACAAATGTCCCATACACCTGCAATTAGACAAAACACAAAAGTGTGTGAAGTATTTTTGCTCTGGATAACATAAATAGATTATTGAATAGTTTGCACTAGAAATCACCTGACAAATATGCATATATGCAATATTTTTGGTCATATCCAAGGTAGTCATGTCCTCATCAGATCTTGTCCGAAGAGGGGCCGCGGTCTCTCTCATGGAGTAGATCCGATATGGATGAGCAATGCTCTATCTCTCAAATGAGCTAAACCAATGCTAACCCTAGCTAGGATGAAGGGGGGGGGGGTCTATTTATAGTCTAAGTGCAAATGGGGGCGAAGTGAAGGGGTACATGGGCCTCGGGCCCGAACACTGTGCGCAGATAGGTATCGGACGTCCGCTGGGGACCGGTCATCCGGTGTCTCAGGAGCTGCCGGACGTCCGGTGTCCTCTGGTCATCCGCTGGTTCCGCTCTGTGATGGGGGTGCCGGACGTCCGAAGACGTCGGTCTTCCGCTGACTTTGGTTCGGGTGCAGGTGTGCCGATTGATAGAGGCAAAGGTGTCCCGATGTTTCGATGAGATGGTGGCTATCGTTTTCTGTAGGAGTCGACCTTGAGATCCGACTACGAATGTGCAAGACGTCGCGCCTTAGCAAACGCTAAACCAACTTCCGAGGGTTATTGACCACGCCGGAGCACGATCAACCTGACCACGAGGGTCTGTTTCCTGCAATCTGGATATTGCAAATATAAGATGAAAGCTTTATTGATCAAGGTGGGGTTCTGTGACGCCTTGGTCTGGTCGTTGAACACAAACGAAGTACGCGAAGTTGCAGCTATGGCAAAGTTTTAATCTAAACAAAACCCAAAGCCTAAACAATGCCCTAAGGGCTGTATATATGGAGGAGAGAGGGGGAATTTCGTGGCCCTTGGTGGAGGGGTCCAAAACCAACCCTAACTCTTTTTCCCCACATATACAGACACTAAAAACAGCCTATACTTAAGTACTTCGAAAATACATGGGCCTGGCCCAATAATAAGGTGACGCAGCACCTAAAATAGCCTCTGGACGAAATTTATGAAGTGGCATCTTGTATATTTCGTCCCATGCTTCATGCACTCATTATGGTGGCTTCAGAGTCCTGGAATCATCACTTGTAACTCCATTCTTGTTCCCCCTGCGCATGCCATCATCTCCATGCTTGAACTTGCTCCAAGGTTCATCTTTCTTGTCCAAGCTAGGCCCTTCATTTGTAAGCAAAACAAATGTATCCAATTTAGGCAGCATCATATTCTCATGAACATTAGAATCGTTACCAAGAAATGAAAGTACCTGATAATTCAATTGGCGTGCGCAAGCTCTAGTAATCGGTCCAGTGTGTATAGCAGCAGGGGCTGTGGGTATAACAATGGTATTGATGTCCTCATCATCCTCCCCTTCTTGAAATGAAGTCGTCCTCGACGAAAGTTCATCGTCCTCACCCAAATAAGGCTTCAAATCTGCAATGTTAAAAGTGGGACTAACCCCAAAATCTGCAGGCAGCTCAAGTTTATATGCATTATCATTTATTTTCTCTAACACCTTAAAAGGACCATCAGCACATGGCATTAGCTTTGATTTGCGCAAATTAGGAAATATATCCTTACGCAAATGTAACCAAACAAGATCTACAGGTGCAAACACAACATGTTTTCTACCCTTATCTCCAGCAAGTTTATATTTAGCATTCATACGCTCAATGTTTTCCTTAGTTAACTCATGCATTTTTAAAATCAATTCAGCATGTTCTTTAGTATCAAAATTAACCTTCTCCGAAGATGGAAGAGGCAACAAATCAATAGGTGCAAGAGGTAGGAAACCATACACAATTTCAAAAGGGCACATCTTAGTAGTAGAATGCAATGAACGATTATAAGGAAATTCAATATGAGGCAAGCATTCTTCCCACATTTTCTGGTTATTCTTCAAAACAGCCCTAAGCATAGTAGACAATGTTCTATTGACTACTTCAGTTTGTCCATCAGTTTGGGGGTGACAAGTAGTACTAAAAAGTAGCTTAGTCCCCAACTTAGCCCATAAACATCTCCAAAAGTGGCTAAGAAATTTAGTATCACGATCTGAAACAATAGTATTTGGCACACCATGCAAGCGATAATTTCACGAAAGAACAAATCAGCAACATTAACAGCATCATTGCTTTTATGACATGGTATAAAGTGTGACATTTTTGAGAACCTATCCACGACAACAAATATGCTATCCCTCCCCTTCTTTGTTCGAGGTAAACCTAAAACAAAGTCCATAGATATATCCTCCCAAGGAACACTAGGTACAGGCAAAGGCATATATAAACCATGAGGATTGAGTCGTGACTTAGCTTTTTGACATGTAGTGCAGCGAGCTACAAAACGCTCAACATCCCGTCTCATCTTTGGCCAAAAGAAATGTGTAGCAAGTATATCCTCCATCTTCTTGACGCTAAAGTGTCCCATTAATCCTCCTCCATGCGCCTCCTGCAACAACAAAAGACGAACGGAGCTAGCTGAAATCCATAGCTTGCTAGCATGAAACACAAATCCATCGTTAAGAACGAACTTGTTCCAAGTTCTCCCTTCCTTACAATTCTGCAATACATCTTTAAATTCAGCATCATGAACATATTGATCTTTGATGGTCTCCAAACCAAATATTTTAAATCAAGTTGTGAAAGCATCGTATAACGACGAGACAATGCATCAGCAATAACATTTTCTTTACCCTTCTTGTGTTTAATGACATAAGGGAAAGTCTCAATGAATTCAACCCATTTAGCATGTCTACGCTTCAGTTTCGCTTGACTTGTAATGTGTTTCAAAGATTCATGATCAAAATGTATAACAAATTCCTTGGGCCATAAATAATGTTGCCATGTTTCTAAGGTCCGAACAAGAGCATATAATTCTTTATCATAAGTAGAATAGTTCAGACAAGGCCCACTCAATTTTTTAGAAAAGTATGCAACAGGTTTGCCATCTTGTAATAACACACCTCCTAATCCAATTCCACTAGCATCACATTCAAGCTCAAAAGTCTTATTGAAATTAGGAAGTTGGAGTAAAGGAGCATGTGTCGACTTATCTTTCAATACCATGAACGCTTCTTCCTGTGCGGTACCCCAAACAAAAGGCACATCCTTTGATAGAGGCAAAGGTGTCCCATCTTTCGATGAGATGATGGATATCGCTTCGGGGGCAGTCGACTTTGACGATCCGACTACGAAAGTGCGAGGACGTCGCGCCTTAGCAATCGATAAACGAACTCCGAGAGGTTATTGAATACGCTGGAGCATGATCAACCTAACCACGAGGGTCTGTTTCCTGCGAGCAAATGAAGAACAAGCAAGAAACTGAGATTGCAATCTGGATATTGCGAATATAAGATGAAAGCTTTATTGATCAAGGTGGGGTTCTGTGACGCCTTTGTCTGGTCGTTGAACACAAACGAAGTACGCGAAGTTGCAGCTATGGCGAACTTTTAATCTAAACAAAACCCAAAGTCTAAACGGTGCCCTAAGGGCTGTATATATGGAGGAAGAGAGGGGGAATTTCGTGGCCCTTGGTGGAGGGGTCCGAAATCAACCCTATCTCTTGTTTCCCCACACATACGGACTCTAAAATAGCCTATACTTATGTATTTCGAAATTACATGGGCCTGGCCCAATAAAAAGGTGACGCAGCACCTTTAATAGCCTCTGGACCAAATTTATGAAGTGACATCTTGTATATTTCGTCCAAGGCTTCATGCACTCGTTATGGAGGCTTCAAAGACCTGAAATCATCACTTGTAACTCTGTTCTTGTTCCCCTTGCGCATGCCATCATCTCCATGCTTGTTCTTGCTCCAATGTTCATCCTTCTCCAAGCTAGGCCCTTCATTTGTAAGCAAAACAAATGTATCCAATTTAGGCAGCATCATATTCTCATGAACATTAGAATCATTACCAAGAAACGAAAGTACCTGGTAATTTAGTTGGCGTGCGCGAGCTCTAGTAATTGGTCCAGTATGTATAGCAGCAGGGGCTGTGGGTGTAACAATGGTATTGATGTCCTCATCATCCTCCCCTTCTTGAAATGAAGTCGTCCTCGATGGAAGCTCATCTTCCTCACCCAAATAAGGCTTCAAATCTGCAATGTTAAAAGTGGGACTAACCCCAAAATCTGCAGGCAGCTCAAGTTTATATGCATTATCATTTATTTTCTCTAACACCTTAAAGGGACCATCAGCACGTGGCATTAACTTTGATTTGCGCAAATCAGGAAATCTATCCTTACGCAAATGTAACCAAACAAGATCTCCAGGTGCAAACAGAACATGTTTTCTACCCTTATCTCCAACAAGTTTATATTTAGCATTCATACGCTCAATGTTTTCCTTAGTTAACTCATGCATTTTTAAAATAAATTCAGCACGTTGTTTAGCATCAAAATTAACCTTCTCCGAAGATGGAAGGGGCAACAAATCAATAGGTGCACGAGGTAGGAAACCATACACAACTTCAAAAGGGCACATCTTAGTAGTAGAATGCAATGAACGATTATAAGCAAATTCAATATGAGGCAAGCATTCCTCCCACATTTTCTTATTATTCTTCAAAACAGCCCTAAGCATAGTAGACAACGTTCTATTGACTACTTCAGTTTGTCCATCCGTTTGGGGGTGACAAGTAGTACTAAAAAGCAGTTTAGTCCCCAACTTAGCCCATAAACATCTCCAAAAGTGGCTAAGAAATTTAGTATCACGATCTGAAACAATAGTATTTGGCACACCATGCAAGGGAATAATTTCACGAAAGAACAAATCAGCAACATTAACAGCATCATCGCTTTTATGACATGGTATAAAGTGTGCCATTTTCGAGAATCTATCCACGACAACAAATATGCTATCCCGGCTGGAGGTGGCACCAGATGGAGGTGCTGGTGCAGTTGAAGTAGAAGATGCACGTGGTGTCCATGATGAAGGTCGGCCTGCAGAAAAGTTAGTTCGCCCCAATGCTTGTCGATCCTGCACTTCACGTTCAGCTTTACAAGCAAGATGGAATAAACGAGTGATATTAGTATACTCCTTATAGTCTAGAATGGTCTGAATCTCTCTATTTAATCCACCCAGAAAACGTGCAAGCATAGCTTCATTCTCCTCAACAATACCACATCTAATCATGCCAGTTTATAATTCCTGATAATATTCTTCTACAGAATTTTTCCCTTGTCTTAAACGCTGCAATTTTTGAAGCAATTGACGTTGATAATATGGTGGAACCCAACGCGTACGCATAGCAGTTTTCAAAGCAGCCCAAGTAGTTGGAATAGGATATAATCTACAATGTTCAGACCACCATACACATGCAAAACTAGTGAAAGCACAAACAGCAGCAGCAACTCGTCTCTCCTAAGGATATTGTAAACATGTAAATCGTTGTTCAGTTTCTAACTCCCAAGTAAGATATATATCAGGAACATATCTACCCTCAAATGGTGGAATATTCAATTTCAGTTTAGGAATATGGACATCATCTCGTACCTAAGGTGGTGGTGCAGGCCTACCATTACGAATATATACCTGAGGTCGACCTGGTGGTGGTGGTGCTGGTGGCTACACGTAGTTCGGATTTTGATCAACCTCATCCTCATAATCTCCCACATAATCATCATCCTCCTGGGTACCAGCAGCAGCAGTAGCAGGAGCCAAAGAAGCACCAACAGCAGTAGCAGCGGCACCAGAATTTTGTCCTGGCTCAATAGGAACACGCTGTGCTCGTCCATACTGATTCGGAAGGGGGCGTAGTTGTTGTTGTTGCAGAGGTGCGACAGGTGCAGCCGGTGGTGGAAGACGCGCAAGCAGTTCATTAAATCTGTTATCGAGCTTTGTTTCAAACGTCTTCTCAAGGCCAGTAATCTTCTCCGTGGCCTCTTCAAAATTGTTCAGCACATCTTGCACCTGTTCAGTCATCATTTGCTGAAACTTATCATGAAGCTCCTTATTCGATAAGTTCTCCCAGTCAATCTCGTCAGCTTGTGATCCTGGCATGGTTAGCAGCAATAGAAACACACAAGAATATGATCCTACAGACTATTAAGAAGTGGTGGTGGTGTATCACAAATCCGTCAAGCAAATCTCAAATTCTTACCAGTTCTTACCCAGCAGCAGGCGGTGATCGGCAACCGTTGTAGTCAAAAACTCTCAAAGCTTGGATAGAGCGATTACCAGGGAGAGTCAAACACACGACATAGATGTATGTGGAGCTGGGAAGGCTTATAGTATGGTAGCAAAAAGGATCAGCAATAATCAATTCAGAGATGCAAAGTTGAATAAACGCTCAACGACGGTACTGTGCTGGTCCTAGGCTAGACTGTGCTAGAGACGCGAGCCTAGAACACCAATAAAATCACGGCGCGGCACGTAAACAAGGGAAAAGCACACTCTGAAATTTTTTTTTCGCCCTTTTTCTTTCGCTTTTTTTTGCGCTGCTTTTTTTTGCGAAAAATCACTATAATGGCGAGTGTCTCAAAACTCTTCCTAGGTCAAACTGACAGGATGGGCACGAAATTTTTTTTCGACCAAAAATTTTTTTTTCGACTGCCCAGACCCAAAAACTGGAAACGGGTCAAAAAAAACTTCCTATAATGGCACCTGTCTCAAAACACTCAGAAACACCTAAAAATAGGATAGCCAGAATTTTTTTCGAAAAATGCGTTTTCGAAAAATTTTGGGCCTAAACGGAGCGTGGTTTCCCAACTCTTTTTTTTTCCGAAACCTACTCCGGCAAGGAAACACGAATCGGAAACTAGATGGATCTTGAAAACAAACCTAATAAGCAAGGAACTCGGATTGGTGGTGGATATATGGTGGTGGTATATGGCAGCGGTGGTGGTAGCGGTGGTAGTATATGGATATGGATTGGTGGTGGTATATGGACACGAATTGGTGGTGGTATATGGATACGGATTCGGAGCGGTGGTGGTAGATGGCAGGGCCGATGATCATGGTGCGGCGGCGGCGTGACAACTTATGACCAGAACTCGAAACTCTAAAAGACTAGACTCTAAGACCAGCAACTAGACCGACGATGCAACCGCAAATTCAACAAAGCAAAACCCTAAAAAGATTATGCAAAGACTCAGATTGGTTCGGATATGATGAACTAACCCTAATTTTTTTGTGGCTTTTTCGTGGACTGTAGGTATGAAGAACAGACGAGATCTAAACTACGAAAAACTGTAAAATCTCACCGAGCAACCTGGAAATCTGATACCACTTGATAGAGGCAAAGGTGTCCCGTCTTTCGATGAGATGATGGATATCGCTTTGGTGGCAGTCAACTTTGACGATCCGACTACGAACGTGCGAGGACGTCGCGCCTTAGCAATCGCTAAACCAACTCCGAGAGGTTATTGACCACGCCGGAGCACGATCAACCTGACCACGAGGGTCTGTTTCCTGCGAGCAAACGAAGAACAAGCAACAAACTGAGATTGCAATCTGGATATTGCGAATATAAGATGAAAGCTTTATTGATCAAGGTGGGGTTCTGTGACGCCTTTGTCTGGTCGTTGAACACAAACGAAGTACGCGAAGTTGCAGCTATGGCGAACTTCTAATCTAAACAAAACCCGAAGTCTAAACGATGCCCTAAGGGCTGTATATATGGAGGAAGAGGGGGGGAATTTCGTGGCCCTTGGTGGAGGGGTCCGAAATCAACCCTATCTCTTGTTTCCCCACACATACGGACTCTAAAAATAGCCTATACTTATGTATTTCGAAATTACATGGGCCTGTGATAGAGGCAAAGGTGTCCCGTCTTTCGATGAGATGATGGATATCGCTTTGGTGGAAGTCGACTTTGACGATCCGACTACGGACGTGCGAGGACGTCGCGCCTTAGCAATCGCTAAACCAACTCCGAGAGGTTATTGACCACGCCGGAGCACGATCAACCTGACCACGAGGGTCTGTTTCCTGCGAGCAAACAAAGAACAAGCAAGAAACTAAGATTGCAATCTGGATATTGCGAATATAAGATGAAAACTTTATTGATCAAGGTGGGGTTCTGTGACGCCTTTGTCTGGTCGTTGAACACAAACGAAGTACGCGAAGTTGCAGCTATGGCGAACTTTTAATCTAAACAAAACCCAAAGTCTAAACGATGCCCTAAGGGCTGTATATATGGAGGAAGAGGGGGGAATTTCGTGGCCCTTGGTGGAGGGGTCCGAAATCAACCCTATCTCTTGTTTCCCCACACATACGGACTCTAAAAATAGCCTATACTTATGTATTTCGAAATTACATGGGCCTGGCCCAATAATAAGGTGACGCAGCACCTAAAATAGCCTCGGGACGAAATTTATGAAGTGGCATCTTGTATATTTCGTCCAAGGCTTCATGCACCCATTATGGTGGCTTCAAAGTCCTGAAATCATCACTTGTAACTCCATTCTTGTTCCCCTTACGCATGCCATCATCTCCATGCTTGTTCTTGCTCCAATGTTCATCCTTCTCCAAGCTAGGCCCTTCATTTGTAAGCAAAACAAATGTATCCAATTTAGGCAGCATCATATTCTCATGAACATTAAATCATTACCAAGAAACGAAAGTACCTGGTAATTTAGTTGGCGTGCACGAGCTCTAGTAATTGGTCCAGTATGTATAGCAGTAGGGGTTGTGGGTGTAACAATTGTATTGATGTCCTCATCAGCCTGGCCCAATAATAAGGTGACGCAGCACCTAAAATAGCCTCGGGACGAAATTTATGAAGTGGCATCTTGTATATTTCGTCCAAGGCTTCATGCACCCATTATGGTGGCTTCAAAGTCCTGAAATCATCACTTGTAACTCTGTTCTTGTTCCCCTTGCGCATGCCATCATCTCCATGCTTGTTCTTGCTCCAATGTTCATCCTTCTCCAAGCTAGGCCCTTCATTTGTAAGCAAAACAAATGTATCCAATTTAGGCAGCATCACATTCTCATGAACATTAGAATCATTACCAAGAAACGAAAGTACCTGGTAATTTAGTTGGCGTGCACGAGCTCTAGTAATTGGTCCAGTATGTATAGCAGCAGGGGCTGTGGGTGTAACAGTTGTATTGATGTCCTCATCACCAGATCACGCGACACTCCGAGTCGTGACAGAGAAGGACTCCCCAACTTCCGAGCCATCCGCAGAAGAAAAATAGTTCCAATTTCAAAAAAAAAACTAAGTCTGGAAAATTCTGGCTAGGCAGTTTTTAGACCATTTGTAGACTTTTTCGAAAAAAAATTGCGGAGCAAAAAAAAAAGAGGAAAAAGAAGTGCAAAAAAAAGAGAAAAAAAATTCAGAGTGTGCTCCTCCCTTGTTTACGTGCCGCGCCGTGATTTTGTTGGTGTTCTAGGCTCGCGTCTCTAGCACAGTCTAGCCTAGGACCAGCACAGTACCGTCGTTGAGCGTTTATTCAACTTTGCATCTCTGAATTGATTATTGCTGACCCTTTTTGCTACCATATTATAAGCCTTCCCAGGTCCACATACATCTACGTCGTGCGTTTGACTCTCCCTGGTAATCGCTCTATCCAAGCTTTGAGAGTTTTGACTACAACGGTTGCCGATCACCGCCTGTTGCTGGGTAAGAACTGGTAAGAATTTGAGTTTTGCTTGACGGCTTTGTGACACCCACCACCACCACTTGTTCGTAATCTGTAGGATCATATTCTTGCGTGTTTCTATTGCTGCTAACCATGCCAGGATCACAAGCCAACGAGATTGACTGGGAGAATTTATCGAACAAGGAGCTTCATGATAAGTTTCAGCAAATGATGACTGAACAGGTGCAAGATGTGCTGAACAATTTCGAAGAGGCCATGGAGAAGATCGCTGGCCTTGAGAAGACGTTCGAAACAAAGCTCGATAACAAGTTTAATGAATTGCTCGCGCGTCTTCCACCACCACCACCACCCGCTGCACCTAACGCACCTCTCCAACAACAACAACAACGACTACCTCCACATCGCGAAACAGACCTCCGCCGAGCAAGCCGTGTTCCTCTTGCGTTTGGCCAAACTGTTGGTGCTGCTGTTGATACTTCTGTGGCTCCTGCTGCTGATGCGGAGGAGGATGATTATGTGGGAGATTATGAGGATGAGGTTGATCAAAATCAGCATTACGTGCAGCCACCTGTACCACCACCAGCAGGTCGACCTCAGGAATATATTCGTAATGGTAGGCCTGCACCACCACCTCAGGTACGAGATGATGTCCATATTCCTAAACTGAAATTGAATATTCCACCATTTGAGGGTAGATATGTTCCTGATATATATCTTACTTGGGAGATAGAAACTGAACAACGATTTACATGTTTACAATATCCTGAGGAGAGACGAGTTGCTGCTGCTGTTTGTGCTTTCACTAGTTTTGCATGTGTATGGTGGTCTGAACATTGTAGATTATATCCTATTCCAACTACTTGGGCTGCTTTGAAAACTGCTATGCGTACGCGTCTGGTTCCACCATATTATCAACGTGAATTGCTTCAAAAATTGCAGCATTTAAGACAAGGGAAAAATTCTGTAGAAGAATATTATCAGGAATTACAAACTGGCATGATTAGATGTGGTATTGTTGAGGAGAATGAAGCTATGCTTGCACGTTTTCTGGGTGGATTAAATAGAGAGACTCAGACCATTCTAGACTATAAGGAGTATACTAATATCACTCGTTTATTCCATCTTGCTTGTAAAGCTGAACGTGAAGTGCAGGATCGACAAGCATTGGGGCGAACTAACTTTTCTGCAGACCGACCTTCATCATGGACACAACGTGCATCTTCTACTTCAACTGCACCAGCACCTCCATCCGGTGCCACCTCCAGCCGTGATACAAGAAAACAGGCACAACCACCATTATCTGCCAAGAGCGCACCTGCGGGGCCTGCACAGCGTTCTTCTTCTTCCATGGCATCAACAGGGCACACAAGTGATATTATTTGTCGTCGTTGTAAGGGAGGAGGTCATTATGCGAGAGAATGCAAATCTCCGCGTGTGATGATTGCTACCGCGGATGGTGGATATGAGTCTGCTAGTGACTATGATGAGGAGACTTTGGCTCTTATTACACGTGAAGAACATGGTGGAGATGATTCTGATCATGAGACGCAATACATGGCTCCTGAAGACGCTGACATGTATGAATGTTTAGTTGCCCAACGTGTTTTGAGTGTGCAGATCACACAAGCTGAGCAAAATCAGAGGCACAATTTGTTCCATACCAAGGGAGTTGTGAAGGAACGTTCTGTGCGCGTCATCATAGACGGAGGGAGCTGCAACAACTTGGCTAGCATGGAGATGGTGGAGAAGCTTTCTCTCACCACAAGACCACATCCACATCCTTAATACATCGAATGGTTCAACAACAGCGGCAAGGTTAAGGTAACACGTACTGTTCGTGTGCATTTTAGTATCTCTACATATGCTGATTATGTTGATTGTGATGTGGTACCTATGCAAGCATGTTCCTTATTACTTGGTAGACCATGGCAATTTGATAAAAAACTCTGTACACCATGGTAGAAACAATCACTATACTCTTGTTCATAAGGATAAAAATATTACTTTGCTTCCTATGACTCCTGATTCCATTTTGAAAGATGATATTAATAGAGCTAATAAAGCAAAGCAGGAGACGAATAAGAGTGAAAATCAGATTGTGGCAAAAGAATTTGAGCAACAAATGAAGCCTAATAATAAACCATCTAGTGTTGCTTCTGAAATTAAATTGAAAAGTGCATGTTTATTTGCCACCAAATCTGATATTGATGAGCTAGATTTCAGCAAATCTGTTTGCTATGCTTTTGTGTGCAAAGAGGCATTATTTTCATTCGAGGACGTGCCTTCCTCTTTGCCTCCTACATTCACTAACATTTTGCAGGAGTTCGCTGATGTCTTTCCACAAGACGTGCCACCGGGATTACCGCCTATTCGAGGGATCTAGCATCAGATTGACTTAATTCCCGGTGCTTCACTGCCAAACCGTGCACCATACCGTACCAATCCAGAGGAGACGAAGGAGATTATGCGTCAAGTACAAGAGCTTCTCGACAAAGGTTATATACGCGAATCCCTTAGTCCTTGTGCTGTTCCTATTATTCTAGTGCCGAAAAAGGATGGTACATCACGTATGTGTGTTGATTGTAGAGGCATTAATAATATTACTATTCGTTATCGTCATCCTATTCCTAGGCTAGATGATATGCTTGATGAATTGAGTGGCTCTACAATATTCTCCAAAGTTGATTTGCGTAGTGGATACCATCAAATTCGTATGAAATTGGGAGATGAATGGAAAACAACATTCAAAACTAAGTTTGGATTATATGAGTGGTTAGTCATGCCTTTTGGGTTAACTAATGCACCTAGTACTTTCATGAGATTAATGAACGAAGTTTTACGTGCTTTCATTGGACGATTTGTGGTAGTTTACTTTGATGATATATTGATTTATAGCAGATCTTTGGAAGAACATTTGGAACATTTACGTGCTGTTTTTATTGCTCTACGTGATGCACGTTTGTTTGGTAACCTTGGGAAGTGCACCTTTTGCACCGACCGAGTATCTTTTCTTGGCTATGTTGTTACTCCACAGGGAATTGAAGTTGATAAAGCCAAGATTGAAGCTATTGAGAGTTGGCCGCAACCCAAAACGGTCACACAAGTGAGGAGTTTTCTTGGCCTCGCTGGATTCTATAGGCGTATTGTGAGAGATTTCAGCCCCATTGCTGCACCTCTCAATGAGCTTACAAAGAAAGATGTGCCTTTTCTTTGGGGTACCGCACAGGAAGAAGCCTTCTCGGTATTGAAAGATAAGTTGACACATGCTCCTTTACTCCAACTTCCTGATTTTAATAAGACTTTTGAGCTTGAATGTGATGCTAGTGGAATTGGATTAGGCGGTGTGTTATTACAAGCTGTCAAACCTGTTGCATACTTTTCTGAAAAATTGAGTGGGCCTAGTCTGAATTATTCTACTTATGATAAATAATTATATGCTCTTGTTCGGACTTTAGAAACATGGCAACATTATTTATGGCCCAAAGAATTTGTTATACATTCTGATCATGAATCTTTGAAACATATTAAAAGTCAAGCTAAACTGAATCGTAGACGTGCTAAATGGGTTGAATTCATTGAGACTTTTCCTTATGTCATTAAACACAAGAAGGGAAAAGAAAATGTTATTGCTGATGCATTGTCTCGCCGCTATACTATGCTTTCACAACTTGACTTCAAAATATTTGGTTTGGAGACCATCAAAGATCAATATGTGCATGATGCTGATTTTAAAGATGTAATGCAGAATTGTAAAGAAGGAAGAATGTGGAACAAGTTCGTCGTTAACGATGGATTTGTGTTTCGTGCTAACAAGCTATGCATTCCAGCTAGCTCCGTTCGTCTTTTGTTGTTGCAGGAGGTGCATGGAGGAGGATTAATGGGACACTTTGGCGTGAAGAAGACGGAGGACGTACTTGCTACACATTTCTTTTGGCCAAAGATGAGACGGGATGTTGAGCGTTTTATTGCTCGATGCACTACATGTCAAAAAGCTAAGTCACGACTCAATCATCATGGTTTATATATGCCTTTGCCTGTACCTAGTGTTCCTTGGGAGGATATATCTATGGACTTTGTTTTAGGTTTACCTCGAACAAAGAAGGGGAGGGATAGCATATTTGTTGTCGTTGATAGATTCTCGAAAATGGCACACTTTATACCATGTCATAAAAGCGATGATGCTGTTAATGTTGCTGATTTGTTCTTTCGTGAAATTATTCGCTTGCATGGTGTGCCAAATACTATTGTTTCAGATCGGGATACTAAATTTCTTAGCCACTTTTGGAGATGTTTATGGGCTAAGTTGGGGACTAAACTGCTTTTTAGTACTACTTGTCACCCCCAAACTGATGGACAAACTGAAGTAGTCAATAGAACGTTGTCTACTATGCTTAGGGCTGTTTTGAAGAATAATAAGAAAATGTGGGAGGAATGCTTGCCTCATATTGAATTTGCTTATAATCGTTCATTGCATTCTACTACTAAGATGTGCCCTTTTGAAGTTGTGTATGGTTTCCTACCTCATGCACCTATTGATTTGTTGCCTCTTCCATCTTCGGAGAAGGTTAATTTTGATGCTAAACAACGTGCTGAATTGATTTTAAAAATGCATGAGTTAACTAAGGAAAACATTGAGCGTATGAATGCTAAATATAAACTTGCTGGAGATAAGGGTAGAAAACATGTTGTGTTTGCACCTGGAGATCTTGTTTGGTTACATTTGCGTAAGGATAGATTTCCTGATTTGCGCAAATCAAAGCTAATGCTACGTGCTGATGGTCCCTTTAAGGTGTTAGAGAAAATAAATGATAATGCATATAAACTTGAGCTGCCTGCAGATTTTGGGGTTAGTCCCACTTTTAACATTGCAGATTTGAAGCCTTATTTGGGTGAGGAAGATGAGTTTCCGTCGAGGACGACTTCATTTCAAGAAGGGGAGGATGATGAGGACATCAATACCATTGTTACACCCACAGCCCCTACTGCTACATATACGGGACCAATTACTAGAGCTCGCGCACGCCAATTAAATTATCAGGTACTTTCGTTTCTTGGTAATGATTCTAATGTTCATGAGAATATGATGCTGCCTAAATTGGATACATTTGTTTTGCTTACAAATGAAGGGCCTAGCTTGGAGAAGGATGAACATTGGAGCAAGAACAAGCATGGGGATGATGCCATGCGCAAGGGGAACAAGAACGGAGTTACAAGTGATGATTTCAAGACTTTGAAGCCACCATAATGGGTGCATGAAGCCATGGACGAAATATACAAGATGCCACTTCATAAATTTCGTCCCGAGGCTATTATAGGTGTTGCGTCACCTAAATACATAAGTATAGGCTATTTTTAGAGTCCGTATGTGTGGGGAAACAAGAGATAGGGTTGATTTCGGACTCCTCCTCCAAGGGCCACGAAATTCCCCCTCTCTTCCTCCATATATACAGCCCTTAGGGCACCGTTTAGACTTTGGGTTTTGTTTAGATTAAAGTTCGCCATAGCTGCAACTTCGCGTACTTCGTTTGTGTTCAACGACCAGACAAAGGCGTCACAGAACCCCACCTTGATCAATAAAGCTTTAATCTTATATTCGCAATATCCAGATTGCAATCTTAGTTTCTTGCTTGTTCTTCGTTTGCTCGCAGGAAACAGACCCTCGTGGTCAGGTTGATCGTGCTCCGGGGTGGTCAATAACCTCTCGGAGTTGGTTTAGCGATTGCTAAGGCGCGACGTCCTCGCACGTTCGTAGTCGGATCGTCAAAGTCGACTTCCACCAAAGCGATATCCATCATCTCATCGAAAGACGGGACACCTTTGCCTCTATCATATATCCTCCCAAGGAACACTAGGTACAGGCAAAGGCATATATAAACCATGAGGATTGAGTCATGACTTAGCTTTTTGACATGTAGTGCTGCGAGCAATAAAACGCTCAACATCCCGTCTCATCTTTGGCCAAAAGAAATGTGTTGCAAGTGCGTCCTCCGTCTTCTTCACGCCAAAGTGTCCCATTAATCCTCCTCCATGCGCCTCCTGCAACAACAAAAGACGAACGGAGCTAGCTGGAATGCATAGCTTGTTAGCACGAAACACAAATCCATCGTTAACAACAAACTTGTTCCACATTCTTCCTTCTTTACAATTCTGCATTACATCTTTAAAATCAGCATCATGCACATATTGATCTTTCATGGTCTCCAAACCAAATATTTTGAAGTCAAGTTGTGAAAGCATAGTATAGCGGCGAGACAATGCATCAGCAATAACATTTTCTTTTCCCTTCTTGTGTTTAATGACATAAGGGAAAGTCTCAATGAATTCAACCCATTTAGCATGTCTACGATTCAGTTTAGCTTGACTTTTAATATATTTCAAAGATTCATGATCAGAATGTATAACAAATTCTTTGGGCCATAAATAATGTTGCCATGTTTCTAAAGTCCGAACAAGAGCATATAATTCTTTATCATAAGTAGAATAATTCAGACTAGGCCCACTCAATTTTTCAGAAAAGTATGCAACAGGTTTGCCATCTTGTAATAACACACCGCCTAATCCAATTCCACTAGCATCACATTCAAGCTCAAAAGTCTTATTAAAATCAGGAAGTTGGAGTAAAGGAGCATGTGTCAACTTATCTTTCAATACCGAGAAGGCTTCTTCCTGTGCGGTACCCCAAAGAAAAGGCACATCTTTCTTTGTAAGCTCATTGAGAGGTGCAGCAATGGTGCTGAAATCTCTCACAAAACGCCTATAGAATCCAGCGAGGCTAAGAAAACTCCTCACTTGTGTGACCGTTTTGGGCTGCGGCCAACTCTCAATAGCTTCAATCTTGGCTTTATCAACTTCAATTCCCTGTGGAGTAACAACATAGCCAAGAAAAGATACTCGGTCGGTGCAAAAGGTGCACTTCCCAAGGTTACCAAACAAACGTGCATCACGTAGAGCAATAAAAACAGCACGTAAATGTTCCAAATGTTCTTCCAAAGATCTGCTATAAATCAATATGTCATCAAAGTAAACTACCACAAATCGTCCAATGAAAGCACGTAAAACTTTGTTCATTAATCTCATGAAAGTACTAGGTGCATTAGTTAACCCAAAAGGCATGACTAACCACTCATATAATCCAAACTTAGTTTTAAATGCTGTTTTCCATTCATCTCCCAATTTCATACGAATTTGATGGTATCCACTACACAAATCAACTTTGGAGAATATTGTAGAGCCACTCAATTCATCAAGCATATCATCGAGCCTAGGAATAGGATGACGATAACGAATAGTAATATTATTAATGCCTCTACAATCAACACACATACGTGATGTACCATCCTTTTTCGGCACTAGAATAATAGGAACAGCACAAGGACTAAGGGATTCGCGTATATAACCTTTGTCGAGAAGCTCTTGTACTTGACGCATAATCTCCTTCGTCTCCTCTGGATTGGTACGGTATGGTGCACGGTTTGGCAGTGAAGCACCGGGAATTAAGTCAATCTGATGCTCAATCCCTCGAATAGGCGGTAATCCCGGTGGCACGTCTTGTGGAAAAATGTCAGCGAACTCCTGCAAAATGTTAGTGACAGCAGGAGGCAAAGAGGAAGGCACGTCCTCGAATGAAAATAATGCCTCTTTGCACACAAAAGCATAGCAAACAGATTTGCTGAAATTTAGCTCATCAATATCAGATTTGGTGGCAAATAAATGATGAGGATATGACTACCTTGGATATGACCAAAAATATTGCATATATGCATATTTGTCAGGTGATTTCTAGTGCAAACTATTCAATAATCTATTTATGTTATCCAGAACAAAAATACTTCACACACTTTTGTGTTTTGTCTAATTGCAGGTGTATGGGACATTTGTACAATCCACATATGAAGATAAGGAAGAAAGAGATGTTTATTTGCTGTCCAAAAAGTTCTCTCACGTCACTTTTGGCCCAAGAGAAGATAGAGTCCAAGTCTCTCACGTTCTGGATTCAGATTCGGACTGCACAGACATACCTGACTCAAAACGCACACAAGTTTTTCATACGGACTCCGAATTGGGTGATTCTTTTTTTGTTGGAAACTAGATTTCGTGCACTTTCCAACCCAATTGGAATCACCTTCAAATTCGTCCGGAGCGTTCAGTTGTGGACGAAACAATCTGATGCTGCAGCAGAATCCGAGTCAAACTACAAGTCCAAAGGTGTTACATCACCTCCACTTGGGCCCATTGGCCTTGTACGACCTAGATTTAGTTTTAGGCTGCCTTGGGACGTCCTCCCACCTCCTTGGCCGCCACCCCTTGCTCCTATATAAGTAGATCCATCTAGTAGCTTTTCCTTGGGATTTGTTTAGTTAAAAGTTAGCCAGTGCAACTTCGTGTACTTCGTTTGTGTCCAACGACCAGACCAAGACCGCTTACGGATCCCCACCATTATCAATACTTCATATATATTCGCAATATTTAGATTGCTTTATCATATTCTTGCTCGTTCTTCGATTGCTTGCAGGAATAGACCTTCGTGGTCAGGTTGATCGTGCTCCAGCGTGGTCAATAACCTCTCGGAGTTGGTTTAGCGATTGCTAAGGCGCAACGTCGTGCACGTTTGTAGTCGGATCGTCAAAGTCGTCTCCACCAAATCGATAGTTATCATCTCATCGAAAGATCGGGACACCCTCGCCTCTATCAGGTATGGTGCACGGTTTGGCAGTGAAGCACCGGGAATTAAGTCAATCTGATGCTCAATCCCTCGAATAGGCGGTAATCCCGGTGGCACGTCTTGTGGAAAGACGTCAGCGAACTCCTGCAAAATGTTAGTGACAGCAGGAGGCAAAGAGGAAGGCACGTCCTCGAATGAAAATAATGCCTCTTTGCACACAAAAGCATAGCAAACAGATTTGCTGAAATCTAGCTCATCAATATCAGATTTGGTGGCAAATAAACATGCACTTTTCAATTTAATTTCAGAAGCAACACTAGATGGTTTATTATTAGGCTTCATTTGTTGCTCAAATTCTTTTGCCACAATCTGATTTTCACTCTTATTCTTCTCTTGTTTTGCTTTATTAGCTCTATTAATATCATCATTCAAAATGGAATCAGGAGTCATAGGAAGCAAAGTAATATTTTTATCCTTATGAACAAGAGTATAGTGATTGTTTCTACCATGGTGTACAGAGTTTTTATCAAATTGCCATGGTCTACCAAGTAATAAGGAACATGCTTGCATAGGTACCACATCACAATCAACATAATCAGCATATGTAGAGATACTAAAATGCACGCGAACAGTACGTGTTATCTTAACCTTGCCGCTGTTGTTGAACCATTGGATGTAGTAAGGATGTGGATGTGGTCTTGTGGTGAGAGAAAGCTTCTCCACCATCTCCATGCTAGCCAAGTTGTTGCAGCTCCCTCCGTCTATTATGACGCGCACAGAACGTTCCTTCACAACTCCCTTGGTATGGAACAAATTGTGCCTCTGATTTTGCTCAGCTTGTGTGACCTGCACACTCAAAACACGTTGAGCAACTAAACATTCATACCTGTCAGCGTCTTCAGGAGCCATGTATTGCGTCTCATGATCAGAATCATCTCCACCATGTTCTTCACGTGTAATAAGAGCCAAAGTCTCCTCATCATAGTCACTAGCGGACTCATATCCACCATCTGCGGTAGCAATCATCACACGCGGAGATTTGCATTCTCTCGCATAATGACCTCCTCCCTTACAACGACGACAAATAATATCACTTGTGTGCCCTGTTGATGCCATGGAAGAAGAAGAACTCTGTGCAGGCCCAGCAGGTGCGCTCTTGGCAGATAATGGTGGTTGTGCCTGTTTTCTTGTATCACGACTGGAGGAGGCACCTGATTGAGGTGCTGGTGCAGTTGAAGTAGAAGATGCACGCGGTGTCCATGATGAAGGTCGGCCTGCAGAAAAGTTAGATCGCGCCAATGCTTGTCGATCCTGCACTTCACGTTCAGCTTTACAAGCAAGATGGAATAAACGAGTGATATTAGTATACTCCTTATAGTCTAGAATGGTCTGAATCTCTCTATTTAATCCACCCAGAAAACGTGCAAGCATAGCTTCATTCTCCTCAACAATACCACATCGAATCATGTCAGTTTGTAATTCCTGATAATATTCTTCTACAGAATTTTTTCCTTGTCTTAAACGCTGCAATTTTTGAAGCAATTCACGTTGATAATATTGTGGAACCCAACGCATACGCATAATAGTTTTCAAAGCAGCCCAAGTAGTTGGAATAGGATATAATCTACAATGTTCAAACCACCATACACATGCAAAACTAGTGAAAGCACAAACAGCAGCAGCAACTCGTCTCTCCTCGGGATATTGTAAACATGTAAATCATTGTTCAGTTTCTAACTCCTAAGTAAGATATATATCAGGAACATATCTACCCTCAAATGGTGGAATATTCAATTTCAGTTTAGGAACATGGACATCATCTCGTACCTGAGGTGGTGGTGCAGGCCTACCATTACGAATATATACCTGAGGTCGACCTGCTGGTGGTGGTGCAGATGGCTGCACGTAGTGCTGATTTTGATCAACCTCATCCTCATAATCTCCCACATAATCATCCTCCTCCGCATCAGCAGCAGGAGCCACAGAAGTATCAACAGCAGCACCAACAGTTTGGCCAAACGCAAGAGGAACACGGCTCGCTCGGCGAAGGTCTGTTTCGCGACGTGGAGGTAGTCGTTGTTGTTGTTGTTGGAGAGGTGCATTAGGTGCAGCGGGTGGTGGTGGTGGAAGACGCGCGAGCAATTCATTAAACTTGTTATCGAGCTTTGTTTCGAACGTCTTCTCCATGCCATCTATCTTCTCCATGGCCTCTTCAAATCTGTTTAGCACATCTTGCACCTGTCCACTCATCATTTGCTGAAATTTAACGTGCAAATCCTTATTCGTCATGTTCTCCCAGTCAGTCTCGTCGGCTTGTGATCCTGGCATGGTTAGCAGCAATAGAAACACACAAGAATATGATCCTACAGACTACTAACAAGAGGTGGTGGTGGGTGTCACAAATCCGTCAAGCAAATCTCAAATTCTTACCAGTTCTTACCCAGCAGCAGGCGGTGATCGGCAACCGTTGTAGTCAAAAACTCTCAAAGCTTGGATAGAGCGATTACCAGGGAGAGTCAAACGCACGACATAGATGTATGTGGAGCTGGGAAGGCTTATAATATGGTAGCAAAAAGGGTCAGCAATAATCAATTCAGAGATGCAAAGTTGAATAAACGCTCAACGACGGTACTGTGCTGGTCCTAGGCTAGACCGTGCTAGAGACGCGAGCCTAGAACACTAACAAAATCACGGCGCTGCACGTAAACAAGGAAAAAGCCCACTCTGGAAATTTTTTTTTCGCTCTTTTTTTTTGCGCTTTTTTTTTGCGCTGCTTTTTTTTTGCGAAAAATCACTATAATGGCGAGTGTCTCAAAACTCTTCCTAGGTCAAACTAACAGGATGGGCCTGAAAATTTTCGACCAAATTTTTTTTTTCGTTTTTTCGACTGCCCGGACCCAAAAACTGAAAACGGGTCAAAAAAACTTCCTATAATGGCACCTGTCTCAAAACACTCAGAAACACCTAAAAATAGGATAGCCAGAAAATTTTTCGAAAAATGCATTTTCGAAAAATTTTGGGCCCAAACGGAGGGTGGTTTCCGGACTCTTTTTTTTTCGAAACCTACTCCGGCAAGGAAACACGAATTGGAATCTAGATGGATCTCAAAAACACACCTAATATGCAAGGAACTCGGATTGGTGGTGGATATATGGTGGTGGTATATGGCAGCGGTGGTGGTATATGGCAGCGGTGGTAATATATGGATATGGACCGGTGGTGGTATATGGATACGGATTGGTGGTGGTATATGGATACGGATTCGGAGCGTTGGTGGTAGGTGACAGGGGCGATGATGATGGTGCAGTGGCGGCGTGACAACTTATGACCAGAACTCAAAACTCTAAAAGACTAACGCTAAGACCAGCAACTAGACACGACGATGCAACCACAAATTCAACAAAGCAAAACCGTAAAAAGATTATGCAAAGGCTCAGATTGGTTCGGATATGATGAACTAACCCAAATTTTTTTTTGGCTTTTTCGTGGACTGTAGGTATGAAGAACAGACTCGATCTAAACTACGAAAAACTGTAAAATCTCACCGAGCAACCTGGAAATTTGATACCACTTGATAGAGGCAAAGGTGTCCCGTCTTTCGATGAGATGATGGATATCGCTTTGGGGGCAGTCGACTTTGACGATCCGACTACGAACGTGCGAGGACGTCGCGCCTTAGCAATCGCTAAACCAACTCCGAGAGGTTATTGACCACGCCGGAGCACGATCAACCTGACCACGAGGGTTTGTTTCCTGCGAGCAAACGAAGAACAAGCAAGAAACTGAGATTGCAATCTGGATATTGCGAATATAAGATGAAAGCTTTATTGATCAAGGTGGGGTTCTGTGACGCCTTTGTCTGGTCGTTGAACACAAACGAAGTACGCGAAGTTGCAGCTATGGCGAACTTTTAATCTAAACAAAACCCAAATTCTAAACGGTGCCCTAAGGGCTGTATATATGGAGGAAGAGTGATGAGGACATCAATACCATTGTTACACCCACAACCCCTACTGCTACATATACGGGACCAATTACTAGAGCTCGCGCACGCCAATTAAATTATCAGGTACTTTCGTTTCTTGGTAATGATTCTAATGTTCATGAGAATATGATGCTGCCTAAATTGGATACATTTGTTTTGCTTACAAATGAAGGGCCTAGCTTGGAGAAGGATGAACATTGGAGCAAGAACAAGCATGGAGATGATGCCATGCGCAAGGGGAACAAGAACGGATTTACAAGTGATGATTTCAGGACTTTGAAGCCACCATAATGGGTGCATGAAGCCTTGGACGAAATATACAAGATGCCACTTCATAAATTTCGTCCCGAGGCTATTATAGGTGCTGCGTCACTGATAGAGGCGAGGGTGTCCCGATCTTTCGATGAGATGATAACTATCGATTTGGTGGAGACGACTTTGACGATCCGACTACAAACGTCCACGACGTTGCGCCTTAGCAATCGCTAAACCAATCTCCTGAGGTTACTGACGATGCCGGAAGCACGGTCAGCCTGACCACGAAGGTCTATTCCTGCAAGCAATCGAAGAACGAGCAAAAATATGATAAAGCAATCTGAATATTGCAAATATATATGAGGTATTGATAATGGTGGGGATCCGGAAGCGGTCTTGGTCTGGTCGTTGGACACAAACGAAGTACACGAAGTTGCAATGACTAACTTTTAACTAAACAAATCCCAAAGTCTAAACGATGCCCTAAGGGTTGTATATATGGAGGAAGAGGGGGGAATTTCGTGGCCCTTGGTGGAGGGGTCCGATATCAACCCTATCTCTTGTTTCCCCACACATACGGACTCTAAAAATAGCCTATACTTATGTATTTCGAAATTACATGGGCCTGGCCCAATAATAAGGTGACGCAGCACCTAAAATAGCCTCGGGACGAAATTTATGAAGTGGCATCTTGTATATTTCGTCCAAGGCTTCATGCACCCATTATGGTGGCTTCAAAGTCCTGAAATCATCACTTGTAACTCTGTTCTTGTTTCCCTTGCGCTTGCCATCATCTCCATGCTTGTTCTTGCTCCAATGTTCATCCTTCTCCAAGCTAGGCCCTTCATTTGTAAGCAAAACAAATGTATCCAATTTAGGCAGCATCATATTCTCATGAACATTAGAATCATTACCAAGAAACGAAAGTACCTGGTAATTTAGTTGGCGTGCACGAGCTCTAGTAATTGGTCCAGTATGTATAGCAGCAGGGGCTATGGGTGTTACAATTGTATTGATGTCCTCATCATCCTCCCCTTCTTGAAATGAAGTCGTCCTCGACGGAAGTTCATCTTCCTCACCCAAATAAGGCTTCAAATCTGCAATGTTAAAAGTGGGACTAACCCCAAAATCTGCAGGCAGCTCAAGTTTATATGCATTATCATTTATTTTCTCTAACACCTTAAAGGGACCATCAGCACGTGGCATTAACTTTGATTTGCGCAAATCAGGAAATCTATCCTTACGCAAATGTAACCAAACAAGATCTCCAGGTGCAAACACAACATGTTTTCTACCCTTATCTCCAGAAAGTTTATATTTAGCATTCATGCGCTCAATGTTTTCCTTAGTTAACTCATGCATTTTTAAAATCAATTCAGCACGTTGTTTAGCATCAAAATTAACCTTCTCCGAAGATGGAAGAGGCAACAAATCAATAGGTGCACGAGGTAGGAAACCATACACAACTTCAAAAGGGCACATCTTAGTAGTAGAATGCAATGAACGATTATAAGCAAATTCAATATGAGGCAAGCATTCCTCCCACATTTTCTTATTATTCTTCAAAACAGCCCTAAGCATAGTAGACAACGTTCTATTGACTACTTCAGTTTGTCCATCAGTTTGGGGGTGACAAGTAGTACTAAAAAGCAGTTTAGTCCCCAACTTAGCCCATAAACATCTCCAAAAGTGGCTAAGAAATTTAGTATGACGATCTGAAACAATAGTATTTGGCACACCATGCAAGCGAATAATTTCACGAAAGAACAAATCAGCAACATTAATAGCATCATCGCTTTTATGACATGGTATAAAGTGTGCCATTTTCGAGAATCTATCCACGACAACAAATATGCTATCCCTCCCCTTCTTTGTTCGAGGTAAACCTAAAACAAAGTCCATAGATATATCCTCCCAAGGAACACTAGGTACAGGCAAAGGCATATATAAACCATGAGGATTGAGTCGTGACTTAGCTTTTTGACATGTAGTGCAGCGAGCAATAAAACGCTCAACATCCCGTCTCATCTTTGGCCAAAAGAAATGTGTAGCAAGTACGTCCTCCGTCTTCTTCACGCCAAAGTGTCCCATTAATCCTCCTCCATGCGCCTCCTGCAACAACAAAAGACGAACGGAGCTAGCTGGAATGCATAGCTTGTTAGCACGAAACACAAATCCATCGTTAACAACAAACTTGTTCCACATTCTTCCTTCTTTACAATTCTGCATTACATCTTTAAAATCAGCATCATGCACATATTGATCTTTCATGGTCTCCAAACCAAATATTTTGAAGTCAAGTTGTGAAAGCATAGTATAGCGATGAGACAATGCATCAGCAATAACATTTTCTTTTCCCTTCTTGTGTTTAATGACATAAGGGAAAGTCTCAATGAATTCAACCCATTTAGCATGTCTACGATTCAGTTTAGCTTGACTTTTAATATGTTTCAAAGATTCATGATCAGAATGTATAACAAATTCTTTGGGCCATAAATAATGTTGCCATGTTTCTAAAGTCCGAACAAGAGCATATAATTCTTTATCATAGGTAGAATAATTCAGACTAGGCCCACTCAATTTTTCAGAAAAGTATGCAACAGGTTTGCCATCTTGTAATAACACACCTCCTAATCCAATTCCACTAGCATCACATTCAAGCTCAAAAGTCTTATTAAAATCAGGAAGTTGGAGTAAAGGAGCATGTGTCAACTTATCTTTCAATACCGTGAAGGCTTCTTCCTGTGCAGTACCCCAAAGAAAAGGCACATCTTTCTTTGTAAGCTCATTGAGAGGTGCAGCAATGGTGCTGAAATCTCTCACAAAACGCCTCTAGAATCCAGCGAGGCCAAGAAAACTCCTCACTTGTGTGACCGTTTTGGGCTGCGGCCAACTCTCAATAGCTTCAATCTTGGCTTTATCAACTTCAATTCCCTGTGGAGTAACAACATAGCCAAGAAAAGATACTCGGTCGGTGCAAAAGGTGCACTTCCCAAGGTTACCAAACAAACGTGCATCACGTAGAGCAATAAAAACAGCACGTAAATGTTCCAAATGTTCTTCCAAAGATCTGCTATAAATCAATATGTCATCAAAGTAAACTACCACAAATCGTCCAATGAAAGCACGTAAAACATCGTTCATTAATCTCATGAAAGTACTAGGTGCATTAGTTAACCCAAAAGGCATGACTAACCACTCATATAATCCAAACTTAGTTTTAAATGCTGTTTTCCATTCATCTCCCAATTTCATACGAATTTGATGGTAGCCACTACGCAAATCAACTTTGGAGAATATTGTAGAGCCACTCAATTCATCAAGCATATCATCTAGCCTAGGAATAGGATGACGATAACGAATAGTAATATTATTAATGCCTCTACAATCAACACATGATAGAGGCAAAGGTGTCCCGTCTTTCGATGAGATGGTGGATTTCGCTTTGGTGGAAGTCGACTTTGACGATCCGACTACGAACGTGCGAGGACGTCGCGCCTTAGCAATCGCTAAACCAACTCCGAGAGGTTATTGACCACGCCGGAGCACGATCAACCTGACCACGAGGGTCTGTTTCCTGCGAGCAAACGAAGAACAAGCAAGAAACTAAGATTGCAATCTGGATATTGCGAATATAAGATGAAAGCTTTATTGATCAAGGTGGGGTTCTGTGACGCCTTTGTCTGGTCGTTGAACACAAACGAAGTACGCGAAGTTGCAGCTATGGCGAACTTTTAATCTAAACAAAACCCAAAGTCTAAACGATGCCCTAAGGGCTGTATATATGGAGGAAGAGGGGGAGAATTTCGTGGCCCTTGGTGGAGGGGTCCGAAATCAACCCTATCTCTTGTTTCCCCACACATACGGACTCTAAAAATAGCCTATACTTATGTATTTCAAAATTACATGGGCCTGGCCCAATAATAAGGTGACGCAGCACCTAAAATAGCCTCGGGACGAAATTTATGAAGTGGCGTCTTGTATATTTCGTCCAAGGCTTCATGCACCCATTATGGTGGCTTCAAAGTCCTGAAATCATCACTTGTAACTCCGTTCTTGTTTCCCTTGCGCATGCCATCATCTCCATGCTTGTTCTTGCTCCAATGTTCATCCTTCTCCAAGCTAGGCCCTTCATTTGTAAGCAAAACAAATGTATCCAATTTAGGCAGCATCATATTCTCATGAACATTAGAATCATTACCAAGAAACGAAAGTACCTGGTAATTTAGTTGGCGTGCACGAGCTCTAGTAATTGGTCCAGTATGTATAGCAGCAGGGGCTGTGGGTGTAACAATTGTATTGATGTCCTCATCAAAAATGCACACGAACAGTACGTGTTACCTTAACCTTGCCACTGTTGTTGAACCATTGGATGTAGTAAGGATGTGGATGTGGTCTTGTGGTGAGAGAAAGCTTCTCCACCATCTCCATGCTAGCCAAGTTGTTGCAGCTCCCTCCGTCTATTATGACGCGCACAGAACGTTCCTTCACAACTCCCTTGGTATGGAACAAATTGTGCCTCTGATTTTGCTCAGCTTGTGTGACCTGCACACTCAAAACACGTTGAACAACTAAACATTCATACCTGTCAGCGTCTTCAGGAGCCATGTATTGCGTCTCATGATCAGAATCATCTCCACCATGTTCTTCACGTGTAATAAGAGCCAATGTCTCCTCATCATAGTCACTAGCGGACTCATATCCACCATCCGCGGTAGCAATCATCACACGCGGAGATTTGCATTCTCTCGCATAATGACCTCCTCCCTTACAACGATGACAAATAATATCACTTGTGTGCCCTGTTGATGCCATGGAAGAAGAAGAACGCTGTGCAGGCCCCGCAGGTGCGCTCTTGGCAGATAATGGTGGTTGTGCCTGTTTTCTTGTATCACGGCTGGAGGTGGCACCGGATGGAGGTGCTGGTGCAGTTGAAGTAGAAGATGCACGTGGTGTCCATGATGAAGGTCGGCCTGCAGAAAAGTTAGTTCGCCCCAATGCTTGTCGATCCTGCACTTCACGTTCAGCTTTACAAGCAAGATGGAATAAACGAGTGATATTAGTATACTCCTTATAGTCTAGAATGGTCTGAATCTCTCTATTTAATCCACCCAGAAAACGTACAAGCATAGCTTCATTCTCCTCAACAATACCACATCTAATCATGCCAGTTTGTAATTCCTGATAATATTCTTCTACAGAATTTTTCCCTTGTCTTAAACGCTGCAATTTTTGAAGCAATTCACGTTGATAATATGGTGGAACCCAACGCGTACGCATAGCAGTTTTCAAAGCAGCCCAAGTAGTTGGAATAGGATATAATCTACAATGTTCAGACCACCATACACATGCAAAACTAGTGAAAGCACAAACGGCAGCAGCAACTCGTCTCTCCTCAGGATATTGTAAACATGTAAATCGTTGTTCAGTTTCTAACTCCCAAGTAAGATATATATCAGGAACATATCTACCCTCAAATGGTGGAATATTCAATTTCAGTTTAGGAATATGGACATCATCTCGTACCTGAGGTGGTGGTGCAGGCCTACCATTACGAATATATACCTGAGGTCGACCTGCTGGTGGTGGTGCTGGTGGCTGCTCGTAGATCTGATTTTGATCAACCTCATCCTCATAATCGCCCGCATACTCATCATCCTCCTGGGTACCAGCAGGAGCAGTAGCAGGAGCCAAAGAAACACCAACAGCAGTACTAGCGGCACCAGAATTTTGTCCTGGCACAATAGGAACACGCTGTGCTCGTCCATACTGATTCGGAAGGGGGCGTAGTTGTTGTTGTTGCAGAGGTGCGACAGGTGCAGCCGGTGGTGGAAGACGCGCAAGCAGTTCATTAAATCTGTTATCGAGCTTTGTTTCGAACGTCTTCTCAAGGCCAGTGATCTTCTCCATGGCCTCTTCAAAATTGTTCAACACATCTTGTACCTGTTCAGTCATCATTTGCTGAAACTTATCATGAAGCTCCTTGTTCGATAAGTTCTCCCAGTCAATCTCGTCGGCTTGTGATCCCGGCATGGTTAGCAGCAATAGAAACACACAAGAATATGATCCTACAGACTACTAAGAAGTGGTGGTGGTGTATCACAAATCCGTCAAGCAAATCTCAAATTCTTACCAGTTCTTACCCAGCAGCAGGCGGTGATCGGCAACCGTTGTAGTCAAAAACTCTCAAAGCTTGGATAGAGCGATTACCAGGGAGAGTCAAACACACGACGTAGATGTATGTGGAGCTGGGAAGGCTTATAGTATGGTAGCAAAAAGGGTCAGCAATAATCAATTCAGAGATGCAAAGTTGAATAAACGCCCAACGACGGTACTGTGCTGGTCCTAGGCTAGACTGTGCTACAGACGCGAGCCTAGAACACCAACAAAATCACGGCGCGGCGCGTAAACAAGGGAAAAGCACACTCTGAATTTTTTTTCGCTCTTTTTTTTTGCGAAAAATCACTATAATGGCGAGTGTCTCAAAACTCTTCCTAGCTCAAACTGACAGGATGGGCACGAAATTTTTTCGACCAAATTTTTTTTTTGACTGCCCGGACCCAAAAACTGGAAACGGGTCAAAAAAAACTTCCTATAATGGCACCTGTCTCAAAACACTCAGAAACACCTAAAAATAGGATAGCCAGAATTTTTTTTGAAAAATGCGTTTTCGAAAAATTTTGGGCCTAAACGGAGCGTGGCTACCCGACTTTTTTTTTCAGAAACCTACTCCGGCAAGGAAACACGAATCGGAATCTAGATGGATCTCGAAAACAAACCTAATATGCAAGGAACTCGGATTGGTGGTGGATATATGGTGGTGGTATATGGCAGCGGTGGTGGTAGCGGTGGTAGTATATGGATATGGATCGGTGGTGGTATATGGACACGGATTGGTGGTGGTATATGGATACGGATTCGGAGCGGTGGTGGTAGATGGCAGGGGCGATGATGATGGTGCGGCGGCGGCGTGACAACTTATGACCAGAAATCGAAACTCTAAAAGACTAGACTCTAAGACCAGCAACTAGACCGACGATGCAACCGCAAATTCAACAAAGCAAAACCCTAAAAAGATTATGCAAAGGCTCAGATTGGTTCGGATATGATGAACTAACCCTAATTTTTTTGTGGCTTTTTCGTGGACTATAGGTATGAAGACAGACTCGATCTAAACTACGAAAAACTGTAAAATCCCACCGAGCAACCTGGAAATCTGATACCACTTGATAGAGGCGAGGGTGTCCCGATCTTTCGATGAGATGATAACTATCGATTTGGTGGAGACGACTTTGACGATCCGACTACAAACGTGCACGACGTTGCGCCTTAGCAATCGCTAAACCAATCTCCTGAGGTTACTGACGATGCCGGAAGCACGGTCAGCCTGACCACGAAGGTCTATTCCTGCAAGCAATCGAAGAACGAGCAAAGATATGATAAAGCAATCTGAATATTGCAAATATATATGAGGTATTGATAATGGTGGGGATCCGGAAGCGGTCTTGGTCTGGTCGTTGGACACAAACGAAGTACACGAAGTTGCAATGGCTAACTTTTAACTAAACAAATCCCAAAGTCTAAACGATGCCCTAAGGGCTGTATATATGGAGGAAGAGGGGGGAATTTCGTGGCCCTTGGTGGAGGGGTCCGAAATCAACCCTATCTCTTGTTTCCCCACACATATAGACTCTAAAAATAGCCTATACTTATGTATTTCGAAATTACATGGGCCTGGCTGATGAGGACATCAATACAATTGTTACACCCACAGCCCCTGCTGTTATACATACTGGACCAATTACTAGAGCTCGTGCACGCCAACTAAATTACCAGGTACTTTCGTTTCTTGGTAATGATTCTAATGTTCATGAGAATATGATGCTGCCTAAATTGGATACATTTGTTTTGCTTACAAATGAAGGGCCTAGCTTGGAGAAGGATGAACATTGGAGCAAGAACAAGCATGGAGATGATGACATGCGCAAGGGGAACAAGAACGGAGTTACAAGTGATGATTTCAGGACTTTGAAGCCACCATAATAGGTGCATGAAGCCTTGGACGAAATATACAAGATGCCACTTCATAAATTTCGTCCCGGGGCTATTTTAGGTGCTGCGTCACCTTATTATTGGGCCAGGCCCATGTAATTTCGAAATATATAAGTATAGGCTATTTTTAGAGTCCGTATGTGTGGGGAAACAAGAGATAGGGTTGATTTCGGACCCCTCCACCAAGGGCCACGAAATTCCCCCATCTTCCTCCATATATACAGCCCTTAGGGCATCGTTTAGACTTTGGGTTTTGTTTAGATTAAAAGTTCGCCATAGCTGCAACTTCGCGTACTTCGTTTGTGTTCAACGACCAGACAAAGGCGTCACAGAACCCCACCTTGATCAATAAAGCTTTCATCTTATATTCGCAATATCCAGATTGCAATCTTAGTTTCTTGCTTGTTCTCCGTTTGCTCGCAGGAAACAGACCCTCGTGGTCAGGTTGATCGTGCTCCGGCGTGGTCAATAACCTCTCGGAGTTGGTTTAGCGATTGCTAAGGCGCGACGTCCTCACACGTTCGTAGTCGGATCGTCAAAGTCGACTTCCACCAAAGCGATATCCATCATCTCATCGAAAGACGGGACACCTTTGCCTCTATCAAGTGGTATCAGATTGCCAGGTTGCTCGGTGAGATTTTACAGTTTTTCGTAGTTTAGATCGAGTCTGTTCTTCATACCTACAGTCCACGAAAAAGCCACAAAAAAAATTAGGGTTAGTTCATCATATCCGAACCAATCTGAGCCTTTGCATAATCTTTTTAGGGTTTTGCTTTGTTGAATTTGCGGTTGCATCGTCGTGTCTAGTTGCTGGTCTTAGAGTCTAGTCTTTTAGAGTTTCGAGTTCTGGTCATAAGTTGTCACGCCGCCGCCGCACCATCATCATCGCCCCTGCCATCTACCTCCACCGCTTATCCGCCACCGCTCCGAATCCGTATCCATATACCACCACCAATCCATATACCACCACCGATTCATATCCATATCCATATACTTCCACCGCTACCACCACCGCTGCCATATACCACCACCATATATCCACCACCAATCCGAGTTCCTTGCTTATTAGGTTTGTTTTCGAGATCCATCTAGTTTCTGATTCGTGTTTCCTTGCCGGAGTAGGTTTCGGGTAGCCACGCTCCGTTTAGGCCCAAAATTTTTCGAAAACGCATTTTTCGAAAAATTTTCTGGCTATCCTATTTTTAGGTGTTTCTGAGTGTTTTGAGACAGGTGCCATTATAGGAAGTTTTTTTTGACCCGTTTCCAGTTTTTGGGTCCGGGCAGTCAAAAAAAAAATTGGTCAAAAAAATTTCGTGCCCATCCTGTCAGTTTGAGCTAAGAAGAGTTTTGAGACACTCGCCATTATAGTGATTTTTCGCAAAAAAAAAAAGCAGCGCAAAAAAAAAGAGCGAAAAAAAAAATTCAGAGTGTGCTTTTCCCTTGTTTACGTGCCGCGCCGTGATTTTGTTGGTGTTCTAGGCTCGCGTCTCTAGCACGGTCTAGCCTAGGACCAGCACAGTACCGTCGTTGAGCGTTTATTCAACTTTGCATCTCTGAATTGATTATTGCTGACCCTTTTTGCTACCATACTATAAGCCTTCCCAGCTCCACATACATCTACGTCGTGTGTTTGACTCTCCCTGGTAATCGCTCTATCCAAGCTTTGAGAGTTTTTGACTACAACGGTTGCCGATCACCGCCTGCTGCTGGGTAAGAACTGGTAAGAATTTGAGATTTGCTTGACGGATTTGTGATACACCACCACCACTTCTTAGTAGTCTGTAGGATCATATTCTTGTGTGTTTCTATTGCTGCTAACCATGCCAGGATCACAAGCCGACGAGATTGACTGGGAGAACTTATCGAACAAGGAGCTTCATGATAAGTTTCAGCAAATGATGACTGAGTAGGTGCAAGATGTGCTGAACAATTTTGAAGAGGCCATGGAGAAGATTACTGGCCTTGAGAAGACGTTCGAAACAAAGCTCGATAACAGATTTAATGAACTGCTTGTGCGTCTTCCACCACCGGCTGCACCTGTCGTCCTCGACGGAAGTTCAAGTCCCCAACTTAGCCCATAAACATCTCCAAAAGTGGCTAAGAAATTTAGTATCACGATCTGAAACAATAGTATTTGGCACACCATGCAAGCGAATAATTTCACGAAAGAACAAATCAGCAACATTAACAGCATCATCGCTTTTATGACATGGTATAAAGTGTGCCATTTTCGAGAATCTATCCACGACAACAAATATGCTATCCCTCCCCTTCTTTGTTCGAGGTAAACCTAAAACAAAGTCCATAGATATATCCTCCCAAGGAACACTAGGTACAGGCAAAGGCATATATAAATCATGAGGATTGAGTCGTGACTTAGCTTTTTGACATGTAGTGCAGCGAGCAATAAAACGCTCAACATCCCGTCTCATCTTTGGCCAAAAGAAATGTGTAGCAAGTACGTCCTCCGTCTTCTTCACGCCAAAGTGTCCCATTAATCCTCCTCCATGCGCCTCCTGCAACAACAAAAGACAAACGGAGCTAGCTGGAATGCATAGCTTGATAGCACGAAACACAAATCCATCGTTAACAACAAACTTGTTCCACATTCTTCCTTCTTTACAATTCTGCATTACATCTTTAAAATCAGCATCATGCACGTATTGATCTTTGATGGTCTCCAAACCAAATATTTTGAAGTCAAGTTGTGAAAGCATAGTATAGCGACGAGACAATGCATCAGCAATAACATTTTCTTTTCCCTTCTTGTGTTTAATGACATAAGGGAAAGTCTCAATGAATTCAACCCATTTAGCATGTCTACGATTCAGTTTAGCTTGACTTTTAATATGTTTCAAAGATTCATGATCAGAATGTATAACAAATTCTTTGGGCCATAAATAATGTTGCCATGTTTCTAAAGTCCGAACAAGAGCATATAATTCTTTATCATAAGTAGAATAATTCAGACTAGGCCCACTCAATTTTTCAGAAAAGTATGCAACAGGTTTGCCATCTTGTAATAACACACCTCCTAATCCAATTCCACTAGCATCACATTCAAGCTCAAAAGTCTTATTAAAATCAGGAAGTTGGAGTGAAGGAGCATGTGTCAACTTATCTTTCAATACCGAGAAGGCTTCTTCCTGTGCGGTACCCCAAAGAAAAGGCACATCTTTCTTTGTAAGCTCATTGAGAGGTGCAGCAATGGTGCTAAAATCTCTCACAAAACGCCTATAGAATCCAGCGAGGCCAAGAAAACTCCTCACTTCTGTGACCGTTTTGGGCTGCGTCCAACTCTCAATAGCTTCAATCTTGGCTTTATCAACTTCAATTCCCTGTGGAGTAACAACATAGCCAAGAAAAGATACTCGGTCGGTGCAAAAGGTGCACTTCCCAAGGTTACCAAACAAACGTGCATCACGTAGAGCAATAAAAACAGCACGTAAATGTTCCAAATGTTCTTCCAAAGATCTGCTATAAATCAGTATATCATCAAAATAGACTACCACAAATCGTCCAATGAAAGCACGTAAAACTTCGTTCATTAGTCTCATGAAAGTACTAGGCGCATTAGTTAACCCAAAAGGCATGACTAACCACTCATATAATCCAAACTTAGTTTTAAATGCTGTTTTCCATTCATCCCCCAATTTCATACGAATTTGATGGTATCCACTACGCAAATCAACTTTGGAGAATATTGTAGAGCCACTCAATTCATCAAGCATATCATCTAGCCTAGGAATAGGATGACGATAACGAATAGTAATATTATTAATGCCTCTACAATCAACACACATACGCGATGTACCATCCTTTTTCGGCACTAGAATAATAGGAACAGCACAATGACTAAGGGATTCGCGTATATAACCTTTATCGAGAAGCTCTTGTACTTGACGCATAATCTCCTTCGTCTCCTCTAGATTGGTACGGTATGGCGCACGGTTTGGCAGTGAAGCACCGGGAATTAAGTCGATCTGATGCTCAATCCCTCGAATAGGTGGTAATCCCGATGGCACGTCTGGTGGAAAGACGTCAGCGAACTCCTGCAAAATGTTAGTGATAGCAGGAGGCAAAGAGGAAGGCACGTCCTCGAATGAAAATAATGCCTCTTTGCACACAAAAGCATAGCAAACAGATTTGCTGAAATCTAGCTCATCAATATCAGATTTGGTGGCAAATAAACATGCACTTTTCAATTTAATTTCAGAAGCAACACTAGATGGTTTATTATTAGGCTTCATTTGTTGCTCAAATTCTTTTGCCACAATCTGATTTTCACTCTTATTCTTCTCCTGTTGTGCTTTATTAGCTCTATTAATATCATCTTTCAAAATGGAATCAGGAGTCATAGGAAGCAAAGTAATATTTTTATCCTTATGAACAAGAGTATAGTGATTGTTTCTACCATGGTGTACAGAATTTTTATCAAATTGCCATGGTCTACCAAGTAATAAGGAACATGCTTGCATAGGTACCACATCACAATCAACATAATCAGCATATGTAGAGATACTAAAATGCACACGAACAGTACGTGTTACCTTAACCTTGCCGCTGTTGTTGAACCATTGGATGTAGTAAGGATGTGGATGTGGTCTTGTGGTGAGAGAAAGCTTCTCCACCATATCCATGCTAGCCAAGTTGTTGCAGCTCCCTCCGTTTATGATGACGCGCACAGAACGTTCCTTCACAATTCCCTTGGTATGGAACAAATTGTGCCTCTGATTTTGCTCAGCTTGAGTGACCTGCACACTCAAAACACGTTGAGCAACTAAACATTCATACCTGTCAGCGTCTTCAGGAGCCATGTATTGCGTCTCATGATCAGAATCATCTCCACCATGTTCTTCACGTGTAATAAGAGCCAAAGTCTCCTCATCATAGTCACTAGCGGACTCATATCCACCATCCGCGGTAGCAATCATCACACGCGGAGATTTGCATTCTCTCGCATAATGACCTCCTCCCTTACAACGACGACAAATAATATCACTTGTGTGCCCTGTTGATGCCATGGAAGAAGAAGAACGCTGTGCAGGCCCCGCAGGTGCGCTCTTGGCAGATAATGGTGGTTGTGCCTGTTTTCTTGTATCACGGCTGGAGGTGGCACCGGATGGAGGTGCTGGTGCAGTTGAAGTAGAAGATGCACGTGGTGTGATAGAGGCAAAGGTGTCCCGTCTTTCGATGAGATGGTGGATTTCGCTTTGGTGGAAGTCGACTTTGACGATCCGACTACGAACGTGCGAGGACGTCGCGCCTTAGCAATCGCTAAACCAACTCCGAGAGGTTATTGACCACGCCGGAGCACGATCAACCTGACCACGAGGGTCTGTTTCCTGCGAGCAAACGAAGAACAAGCAAGAAACTGAGATTGCAATCTGGATATTGCGAATATAAGATGAAAGCTTTATTGATCAAGGTGGGGTTCTGTGACGCCTTTGTCTGGTCGTTGAACACAAACGAAGTACGCGAAGTTGCAGCTATGGCGAACTTTTAATCTAAACAAAACCCAAAGTCTAAACGATGCCCTAAGGGCTGTATATATGGAGGAAGAGGGGGGGAATTTCGTGGCCCTTGGTGGAGGGTTCCGAAATCAACCCTATCTCTTGTTTCCCCACACATACGGACTCTAAAAATAGCCTATAATTATGTATTTCGAAATTACATGGGCCTGGCCCAATAATAAGGTGACGCAGCACCTAAAATAGCCTCGGGACGAAATTTATGAAGTGGCATCTTGTATATTTCGTCCAAGGCTTCATGCACCCATTATGGTGGCTTCAAAGTCCTGAAATCATCACTTGTAACTCCGTTCTTGTTCTCCTTGCGCATGCCATCATCTCCATGCTTGTTCTTGCTCCAATGTTCATCCTTCTCCAAGCTAGGCCCTTCATTTGTAAGCAAAACAAATGTATCCAATTTAGGCAGCATCATATTCTCATGAACATTAAAATCATTACCAAGAAACGAAAGTACCTGGTAATTTAGTTGGCGTGCACGAGCTCTAGTAATTGGTCCAGTATGTATAGCAGCAGGGGCTGTGGGTGTAACAATTGTATTGATGTCCTCATCACTAGATGATATGCTTGATGAATTGAGTGGCTCTACAATATTCTCCAAAGTTGATTTGCGTAGTGGATACCATCAAATTCGTATGAAATTGGGAGATGAATGGAAAACAGCATTCAAAACTAAGTTTGGATTATATGAGTGGTTAGTCATGCCTTTTGGGTTAACTAATGCACCTAGTACTTTCATGAGATTAATGAACGAAGTTTTACGTGCTTTCATTGGACGATTTGTGGTAGTTTACTTTGATGACATATTGATTTATAGCAGATCTTTGGAAGAACATTTGGAACATTTACGTGTTGTTTTTATTGCTCTACGTGATGCACGTTTGTTTGGTAACCTTGGGAAGTGCACCTTTTGCACCGACCGAGTATCTTTTCTTGGCTATGTTGTTACTCCACAGGGAATTGAAGTTGATAAAGCCAAGATTGAAGCTATTGAGAGTTGGCCGCAGCCCAAAACGATCACACAAGTGAGGAGTTTTCTTGGCCTCGCTGGATTCTATAGGCGTTTTGTGAGAGATTTCAGCACCATTGCTGCACCTCTCAATGAGCTTACAAAGAAAGATGTGCCTTTTCTTTGGGGTACCGCACAGGAAGAAGCCTTCTCGGTATTAAAAGATAAGTTGACACATGCTCCTTTACTCCAACTTCCTGATTTTAATAAGACTTTTGAGCTTGAATGTGATGCTAGTGGAATTGGATTAGGCGGTGTGTTATTACAAGATGGCAAACCTGTTGCATACTTTTCTGAAAAATTGAGTGGGCCTAGTCTGAATTATTCTACTTATGATAAAGAATTATATGCTCTTGTTCGGACTTTAGAAACATGGCAACATTATTTATGGCCCAAAGAATTTGTTACACATTCTGATCATGAATCTTTGAAACATATTAAAAGTCAAGCTAAACTGAATCGTAGACATGCTAAATGGGTTGAATTCATTGAGACTTTTCCTTATGTCATTAAACACAAGAAGGGAAAAGAAAATGTTATTGCTGATGCATTGTCTCGCCGCTATACTATGCTTTCACAACTTGACTTCAAAATATTTGGTTTGGAGACCATCAAAGATCAATATGTGCATGATGCTGATTTTAAAGATGTAATGCAGAATTGTAAAGAAGGAAGAATGTGGAACAAGTTCGTCGTTAACGATGGATTTGTGTTTCGTGCTAACAAGCTATGCATTCCAGCTAGCTCCGTTCGCCTTTTGTTGTTGCAGGAGGCGCATGGAGGAGGATTAATGGGACACTTTGGCGTGAAGAAGACGGAGAACGTACTTGCTACACATTTCTTTTGGCCAAAGATGAGACGGGATGTTGAGCGTTTTATTGCTCGATGCACTACATGTCAAAAAGCTAAGTCACGACTCAATCCTCATGGTTTATATATGCCTTTACCTGTACCTAGTGTTCCTTGGGAGGATATATCTATGGACTTTGTTTTAGGTTTACCTCGAACAAAGAAGGGGAGGGATATTATATTTGTTGTCGTGGATAGATTCTCGAAAATGGCACACTTTATACCATGTCATAAAAGCGATGATGCTGTTAACGTTGTTGATTTGTTCTTTCGTGAAATTATTCGCTTGCATGGTGTGCCAAATACTATTGTTTCAGATCGTGATACTAAATTTCTTAGCCACTTTTGGAGATGTTTATGGGCTAAGTTGGGGACTAAACTGCTTTTTAGTACTACTTGTCACCCCCAAACTGATGGACAAACTGAAGTAGTCAATAGAACGTTGTCTACTATGCTTAGGGCTGTTTTGAAGAATAATAAGAAAATGTGGGAGGAATGCTTGCCTCATATTGAATTTGCTTATAATCGTTCATTGCATTCTACTACTAAGATGTGCCCTTTTGAAGTTGTGTATGGTTTCCTACCTCGTGCACCTATTGATTTGTTGCCTCTTCCATCTTCGAAGAAGGTTAATTTTGATGCTAAACAACGTGCTGAATTGATTTTAAAAATGCATGAGTTAACTAAGGAAAACATTGAGCGTATGAATGCTAAATATAAACTTGCTGGAGATAAGGGTAGAAAACATGTTGTGTTTGCACCTGGAGATCTTGTTTGGTTACATTTGCGTAAGGATAGATTTCCTGATTTGCGCAAATCAAAGCTAATGGCACGTGCTGATGGTCCCTTTAAGGTGTTAGAGAAAATAAATGATAATGCATATAAACTTGAGCTGCTTGCAGATTTTGGGGTTAGTCCCACTTTTAACATTGCAGATTTGAAGCCTTATTTGGGTGAGGAAGATGAGTTTCTGTCGAGGACGACTTCATTTCAAGAAGGGGAGGATGATGAGGACATCAATACCATTGTTACACCCACAGCCCCTACTGCTACATATACGGGACCAATTACTAGAGCTCGCGCGCGCCAATTAAATTATCAGGTACTTTCGTTTCTTGGTAATGATTCTAATGTTCATGAGAATATGATGCTGCCTAAATTGGATACATTTGTTTTGCTTACAAATGAAGGGCCTAGCTTGGAGAAGGATGAACATTGGAGCAAGAACAAACATGGAGATGATGGCATGCGCAAGGGGAACAAGAACGGAGTTACAAGTGATGATTTCAGGACTTTGAAGCCACCATAATGGGTGCAAGAAGCCTTGGACGAAATATACAAGATACCACTTCATAAATTTCGTCCCGAGGCTATTTTAGGTGCCGCGTCACCTTATTATTGGGCCAGGCCCATGTAATTTCGAAATACATAAGTATAGGCTATTTTTAGAGTCCGTATGTGTGGGGAAACAAGAGATAGGGTTGATTTCGGACCCCTCCAACAAGGGCCACGAAATTCCCCCTCTCTTCCTCCATATATACAGCCCTTAGGGCACCGTTTAGACTTTGGGTTTTGTTTAGATTAAAAGTTCGCCATAGCTGCAACTTCGCGTACTTCGTTTGTGTTCAACGACCAGACAAAGGCGTCACAGAACCCCACCTTGATCAATAAAGCTTTCATCTTATATTCGCAATATCCAGATTGCAATCTTACTTTCTTGCTTGTTCTTCGTTTGCTCGCAGGAAACAGACCCTCGTGGTCAGGTTGATCGTGCTCCGGCATGGTCAATAACCTCTCGGAGTTGGTTTAGCGATTGCTAAGGCGCGACGTCCTCGCACGTTCGTAGTCGGATCGTCAAAGTCGACTTCCACCAAAGCGATATCCATCATCTCATCGAAAGACGG
>NC_057797.1:332009051-332033105 GCF_018294505.1 Triticum aestivum
TAATTCCTGATAATATTCTTCTACAGAATTTTTTCCTTGTCTTAAACGCTGCAATTTTTGAAGCAATTCACGTTGATAATATGGTGGAACCCAACGCGTACGCATAGCAGTTTTCAAAGCAGCCCAAGTAGTTGGAATAGGATATAATCTACAATGTTCAGACCACCATACACATGCAAAACTAGTGAAAGCACAAACAGCAGCAGCAACTCGTCTCTCCTCAGGATATTGTAAACATGTAAATCGTTGTTCAGTTTCTAACTCCCAAGTAAGATATATATCAGGAACATATCTACCCTCAAATGGTGGAATATTCAATTTCAGTTTAGGAATATGGACATCATCGCGTACCTGAGGTGGTGGTGCAGGCCTACCATTACGAATATATACCTGAGGTCGACCTGCTGGTGGTGGTACAGGTGGCTGCACGTAGTGTTGATTTTGATCAACCTCATCCTCATAGTCTCCTGCATACTCATCATCCTCCTGGGTACCAGCAACAGCAGTAGCAGGAGCCACAAAAGTATCAACAGCAGCACCAACAGTTTGGCCAAACGCAAGAGGAACATGGCTCGCTCGGCGAAGGTCTATTTCGCGACGTGGAGGTAGTCGTTGTTGTTGTTGTTGGAGAGGTGCGTTAGGTGCAGCGGGTGGTGGTGGTGGAAGACGCGCGAGCAATTCATTAAATCTGTTATCGAGCTTTGTTTCGAACGTCTTCTCAAGGCCAGTAATCTTCTCCATGGCCTCTTCAAAATTATTCAGCACATCTTGCACCTGTTCAGTCATCATGTGCTGAAACTTATCATGAAGCTCCTTGTTCGATAAGTTCTCCCAGTCAATCTCGTCGGCTTGTGATCCTGGCATGGTTAGCAGCAATAGAAACACACAAGAATATGATCCTACAGACTACTAAGAAGTGGTGGTGGTGTATCACAAATCCGTCAAGCAAATCTCAAATTCTTACCAGTTCTTACCCAGCAGCAGGCGGTGATCGGCAACCGTTGTAGTCAAAAACTCTCAAAGCTTGGATAGAGCGATTACCAGGGAGAGTCAAACACACGACGTAGATGTATGTGGAGCTGGGAAGGCTTATAGTATGCTAGCAAAAAGGGTCAGCAATAATCAATTCAGAGATGCAAAGTTGAATAAACGCTCAACGACGGTACTGTGCTGGTCCTAGGCTAGACTGTGCTAGAGACGCGAGCCTAGAACACCAACAAAATCACGACGCGGCACGTAAACAAGGGAAAAGCACACTCTGAAATTTTTTCTTTTCGCTCTCTTTTTTTTTGCGCTCTTTTTTTTGCGCTGCTTTTTTTTTCCGAAACCTACTCCGGCAAGGAAACACGAATCAGAATCTAAATGGATCCCGAAAACAAACCTAATAAGCAAAGAACTCGGATTGGTGGTGGATATATGGTGGTGGTATATGGCAGCGGTGGTGGTAGCAGTGGTAGTATATGGATATGGATCGGTGGTGGTATATGGACACGGATTGGTGGTGGTATATGGATACGGATTGGTGGTGGTATTTGGATACGGATTCGGAGCGGTGGTGGTAGGTGACAGGGGCGATGATGATGGTGCGGTGGTGATAGAGGCAAAGGTGTCCCATCTTTCGATGAGATGATGGATATCGCTTTGGTGGAAGTCGACTTTGATGATCCGACTACGAACGTGCGAGGACGTCGCGCCTTAGCAATCGCTAAACCAACTCCGAGAGGTTATTGACCACGCCGGAGCACGATCAACCTGACCACGAGGGTCTGTTTCCTGCGAGCAAACGAAGAACAAGCAAGAAACTAAGATTGCAATCTGGATATTGCGAATATAAGATGAAAGCTTTATTGATCAAGGTGGGGTTCTGTGACGCCTTTGTCTGGTCGTTGAACACAAACGAAGTACGCGAAGTTGCAGCTATGGCGAACTTTTAATCTAAACAAAACCCAAAGTCTAAACGATGCCCTAAGGGCTGTATATATGGAGGAAGAGGGCGGAATTTCGTGGCCCTTGGTGGAGGGGTCCGAAATCAACCCTATCTCTTGTTTCCCCACACATACGGACTCTAAAAATAGCCTATACTTATGTATTTCGAAATTACATGGGCCTGGCCCAATAATAAGGTGACGCAGCACCTAAAATAGCCTCGGGACGAAATTTATGAAGTGGCATCTTGTATATTTCGTCCAAGGCTTCATGCACCCATTATGGTGGCTTCAAAGTCCTGAAATCATCACTTGTAACTCCGTTCTTGTTCCCCTTGCGCATGCCATCATCTCCATGCTTGTTCTTGCTCCAATGTTCATCCTTCTCCAAGCTAGGCCCTTCATTTGTAAGCAAAACAAATGTATCCAATTTAGGCAGCATCATATTCTCATGAACATTAGAATCATTACCAAGAAACGAAAGTACCTGGTAATTTAGTTGGCGTGCACGAGCTCTAGTAATTGGTCCAGTATGTTGATAGAGGCAAAGGTGTCCCGTCTTTCGATGAGATGGTGGATTTCGCTTTGGTGGAAGTCGACTTTGACGATCCGACTACGAACGTGCGAGGACGTCGCGCCTTAGCAATCGCTAAACCAACTCCGAGAGGTTATTGACCACGCCGGAGCACGATCAACCTGACCACGAGGGTCTGTTTCCTGCGAGCAAAGAAGAACAAGCAAGAAACTAAGATTGCAATCTGGATATTGCGAATATAAGATGAAAGCTTTATTGATCAAGGTGGGGTTCTGTGACGCCTTTGTCTGGTCGTTGAACACAAACGAAGTACGCGAAGTTGCAGCTATGGCGAACTTTTAATCTAAACAAAACCCAAAGTCTAAACGATGCCCTAAGGGCTGTATATATGGAGGAAGAGGGGGAGAATTTCGTGGCCCTTGGTGGAGGGGTCCGAAATCAACCCTATCTCTTGTTTCCCCACACATACGGACTCTAAAAATAGCCTATACTTATGTATTTCGAAATTACATGGGCCTGGCCCAATAATAAGGTGACGCAGCACCTAAAATAGCCTCGGGACGAAATTTATGAAGTGGCGTCTTGTATATTTCATCCAAGGCTTCATGCACCCATTATGGTGGCTTCAAAGTCCTGAAATCATCACTTGTAACTCCGTTCTTGTTTCCCTTGTGCATGCCATCATCTCCATGCTTGTTCTTGCTCCAATGTTCATCCTTCTCCAAGCTAGGCCCTTCATTTGTAAGCAAAACAAATGTATCCAATTTAGGCAGCATCATATTCTCATGAACATTAGAATCATTACCAAGAAACGAAAGTACCTGGTAATTTAGTTGGCGTGCACGAGCTCTAGTAATTGGTCCAGTATGTATAGCAGCAGGGGCTGTGGGTGTAACAATTGTATTGATGTCCTCATCATTATATATGGAGGAAGAGAGGGGGAATTTCGTGGCCCTTGGTGGAGGGGTCCGAAATCAACCCTATCTCTTGTTTCCCCACACATACGGACTCTAAAAATAGCCTATACCTATGTATTTCGAAATTACATGGGCCTGGCCCAATAAAAAGGTGACGCAGCACCTATAATAGCCTCGGGACGAAATTTATGAAGTGGCATCTTGTATATTTCGTCCAAGGCTTCATGCACCCATTATGGTGGCTTCAAAGTCCTGAAATCATCACTTGTAACTCCGTTCTTGTTCCCCTTGCGCATGGCATCATCTCCATGCTTGTTCTTGCTCCAATGTTCATCCTTCTCCAAGCTAGGCCCTTCATTTGTAAGCAAAACAAATGTATCCAATTTAGGCAGCATCATATTCTCATGAACATTAGAATCATTTCCAAGAAACGAAAGTACCTGATAATTTAATTGGCGTGCGCGAGCTCTAGTAATTGGTCCCGTATATGTAGCAGTAGGGGCTGTGGGTGTAACAATGGTATTGATGTCCTCATCATCCTCCCCTTCTTGAAATGAAGTCGTCCTCGACGGAAACTCGTCTTCCTCACCCAAATAAGGCTTCAAATCTGCAATGCTAAAAGTGGGACTAACCCCAAAATCTGCAGGCAGCTCAAGTTTATATGCATTATCATTTATTTTCTCTAACACCTGAAAGGGACCATCAGCACGTGGCATTAGCTTTGATTTGCGCAAATCAGGAAATCTATCCTTACGCAAATGTAACCAAACAAGATCTCCAGGTGCAAACACAACATGTTTTCTACCCTTATCTCCAGCAAGTTTATATTTAGCATTCATACGCTCAATGTTTTCCTTAGTTAACTCATGCATTTTTAAAATCAATTCAGCACGTTGTTTAGCATCAAAATTAACCTTCTCAGAAGATGGAAGAGGCAACAAATCAATAGGTGCACGAGGTAGGAAACCATACACAACTTCAAAAGGGCACATCTTAGTAGTAGAATGCAATGAACGATTATAAGCAAATTCAATATGAGGCAAGCATTCCTCCCACATTTTCTTATTATTCTTCAAAACAGCCCTAAGCATAGTAGACAACGTTCTATTGACTACTTCAGTTTGTCCATCAGTTTGGGGGTGACAAGTAGTACTAAAAAGCAGTTTAGTCCCCAACTTAGCCCAGAAACATCTGCAAAAGTGGCTAAGAAATTTAGTATCACGATCTGAAACAATAGTATTTGGCACACCATGCAAGCGAATAATTTCATGAAAGAACAAATCAGCAACATTAACAGCATCATCGCTTTTATGACATGGTATAAAGTGTGCCATTTTCGAGAATCTATCCACGACAACAAATATGCTATCCCTCCCCTTCTTTGTTCGAGGTAAACCTAAAACAAAGTCCATAGATATATCCTCCCAAGGAACACTAGGTACAGGCAAAGGCATATATAAACCATGAGGATTGAGTCGTGACTTAGCTTTTTGACATGTAGTGCATCGAGCAATAAAACGCTCAACATCCCGTCTCATCTTTGGCCAAAACAAATGTGTAGCAAGTACGTCCTCCGTCTTCTTCACGCCAAAGTGTCCCATTAATCCTCCTCCATGCGCCTCCTGCAACAACAAAAGACGAACGGAGCTAGCTGGAATGCATAGCTTGTTAGCACGAAACACAAATCCATCGTTAACGACAAACTTGTTCCACATTCTTCCTTCTTTACAATTCTGCATTACATCTTTAAAATCAGCATCTTACACATATTGATCTTTGATGGTCTCCAAACCAAATATTTTGAAGTCAAGTTGTGAAAGCATAGTATAGCGACGAGACAATGCATCAGCAATAACATTTTCTTTTCCCTTCTTGTGGTTAATGACATAAGGGAAAGTCTCAATGAATTCAACCCATTTAGCATGTCTACGATTCAGTTTAGCTTGACTTTTAATATGTTTCAAAGATTCATGATCAGAATGTATAACAAATTCTTTGGGCCATAAATAATGTTGCCATGTTTCTAAAGTCCGAACAAGAGCATATAATTCTTTATCATAAGTAGAATAATTCAGGCTAGGCCCACTCAATTTTTCAGAAAAGTATGCAACAGGTTTGCCATCTTGTAATAACACACCTCCTAATCCAATTCCACTAGCATCACATTCAAGCTCAAAAGTCTTATTAAAATCAGGAAGTTGGAGTAAAGGAGCATGTGTCAACTTATCTTTCAATACCGTGAAGGCTTCTTCCTGTGCGGTACCCCAAACAAAAGGCACATCCTTCTTTGTAAGCTCGTTGAGAGGTGCAGCAATGGTGCTGAAATCTCTCACAAAACGCCGATAGAATCCAGCGAGGCCAAGAAAACTCCTCACTTGTGTGACCGTTTTGGGCTGCGGCCAACTCTCAATAGCTTCAATCTTGGCTTTATCAACTTCAATTCCCTGTGGAGTAACAACATAGCCAAGAAAAGATACTCGGTCGGTGCAAAAGGTGCACTTCCCAAGGTTACCAAACAAACGTGCATCACGTAGAGCAATAAAAACAGCACGTAAATGTTCCAAATGTTCCTCCAAAGATCTGCTATAAATCAATATGTCATCAAAGTAAACTACCTGATAGAGGCGAGGGTGTCCCGATCTTTCGATGAGATGATAACTATCGATTTGGTGGAGACGACTTTGACGATCCGACTACAAACGTGCACGACGTTGCGCCTTAGCAATCGCTAAACCAATCTCCTGAGGTTACTGACGATGCCGGAAGCACGGTCAGCCTGACCACGAAGGTCTATTCCTGCAAGCAATCGAAGAACGAGCAAGAATATGATAAAGCAATCTGAATATTGCAAATATATATGAGGTATTGATAATGGTGGGGATCCGTAAGCGGTCTTGGTCTGGTCGTTGGACACAAACGAAGTACACGAAGTTGCAATGGCTAACTTTTAACTAAACAAATCCCAAAGTCTAAACGATGCCCTAAGGGCTGTATATATGGAGGAAGAGGGGGGAATTTCGTGGCCCTTGGTGGAGGGGTCCGAAATCAACCCTATCTCTTGTTTCCCCACACATACGGACTCTAAAAATAGCCTATACTTATGTATTTCGAAATTACATGGGCCTGGCCCAATAATAAGGTGAGCAGCACCTAAAATAGCCTCGGGACGAAATTTATGAAGTGGCATCTTGTATATTTCGTCCAAGGCTTCATGCACCCATTATGGTGGCTTCAAAGTCCTGAAATCATCACTTGTAACTCCGTTCTTGTTCCCCTTGCGCATGCCATCATCTCCATGCTTGTTCTTGCTCCAATGTTCATCCTTCTCCAAGCTAGGCCCTTCATTTGTAAGCAAAACAAATGTATCCAATTTAGGCAGCATCATATTCTCATGAACATTAGAATCATTACCAAGAAACGAAAGTACCTGGTAATTTAGTTGGCGTGCACGAGCTCTAGTAATTGGTCCAGTATGTATAGCAGCAGGGGCTGTGGGTGTAACAATTGTATTGATGTCCTCATCACAAAGTGTCCCATTAATCCTCCTCCATGCGCCTCCTGCAACAACAAAAGACGAACGGAGCTAGCTGGAATGCATAGCTTGTTAGCACGAAACACAAATCCATCATTAACGACAAACTTGTTCCACATTCTTCCTTCTTTGCAATTCTGCATTACATCTTTAAAATCAGCATCATGCACATATTGATCTTTGATGGTCTCCAAACCAAATATTTTGAAGTCAAGTTGTGAAAGCATAGTATAGCGACGAGACAATGCATCAGCAATAACATTTTCTTTTCCCTTCTTGTGTTTAATGACATAAGGGAAAGTCTCAATGAATTCAACCCATTTAGCATTTCTACGATTCAGTTTAGCTTGACTTTTAATATGTTTCAAAGATTCATGATCAGAATGTATAACAAATTCTTTGGGCCATAAATAATGTTGCCATGTTTCTAAAGTCCGAACAAGAGCATATAATTCTTTATCATAAGTAGAATAATTCAGACTAGGCCCACTCAATTTTTCAGAAAAGTATGCAACAGGTTTGCCATCTTGTAATAACGCACCTCCTAATCCAATTCCACTAGCATCACATTCAAGCTCAAAAGTCTTATTAAAATCAGGAAGTTGGAGTAAAGGAGCATGTGTCAACTTATCTTTCAATACCGAGAAGGCTTCTTCCTGTGCGGTACCCCAAAGAAAAGGCACATCTTTCTTTGTAAGCTCATTGAGAGGTGCAGCAATGGTGCTGAAATCTCTCACAAAACGCCTATAGAATCCAGCGAGGCCAAGAAAACTCCTCACTTGTGTGACCGTTTTGGGCTGCGGCCAACTCTCAATAGCTTCAATCTTGGCTTTATCAACTTCAATTCCCTGTGGAGTAACAACATAGCCAAGAAAAGATACTTGGTCGGTGCAAAAGGTGCACTTCCCAAGGTTACCAAACAAACGTGCATCACGTAGAGCAATAAAAACAGCACGTAAATGTTCCGAATGTTCTTCCAAAGATCTGCTATAAATCAGTATATCATCAAAATAGACTACCACAAATCGTCCAATGAAAGCACGTAAAACTTCGTTCATTAGTCTCGTGAAAGTACTAGGCGCATTAGTTAACCCAAAAGGCATGACTAACCACTCATATAATCCAAACTTAGTTTTAAATGCTGTTTTCCATTCATCCCCCAATTTCATACGAATTTGATGGTATCCACTACGCAAATCAACTTTGGAGAATATTGTAGAGCCACTCAATTCATCAAGCATATCATCTAGCCTAGGAATAGGATGACGATAACGAATAGTAATATTATTAATGCCTCTACAATCAACACACATACGCGATGTACCATCCTTTTTCGGCACTAGAATAATAGGAACAGCACAAGGACTAAGGTATTCGCGTATATAACCTTTGTCAAGAAGCTCTTGTACTTGACGCATAATCTCCTTCGTCTCCTCTTGATTGGTACGGTATGGCGCACGGTTTGGCAGTGAAGCACCGGGAATTAAGTCGATCTGATGCTCAATCCCTCGAATAGGTGGTAATCCCGGTGGCACGTCTTGTGGAAAGACGTCAGCGAATGATAGAGGCAAAGGTGTCCCGTCTTTCGATGAGATGATGGATATCGCTTTGGTGGAAGTCGACTTTGACGATCCGACTACGAATGTGCGAGGACGTCGCGCCTTAGCAATCGCTAAACCAACTCCGAGAGGTTATTGACCACGCCGGAGCACGATCAACCTGACCACGAGGGTCTGTTTCCTGCGAGCAAACGAAGAACAAGCAAGAAACTAAGATTGCAATCTGGATATTGCGAATATAAGATGAAAGCTTTATTGATCAAGGTGGGGTTCTGTGACGCCTTTGTCTGGTCGTTGAACACAAACGAAGTACGCGAAGTTGCAGCTATGGCGAACTTTTAATCTAAACAAAACCCCAAAGTCTAAACGGTGCCCTAAGGGCTGTATATATGGAGGAAGAGAGGGGGAATTTCGTGGCCCTTGGTGGAGGGGTCCGAAATCAACCCTATCTCTTGTTTCCCCACACATACGGACTCTAAAAATAGCCTATACCTATGTATTTCGAAATTACATGGGCCTGGCCCAATAAAAAGGTGACGCAGCACCTATAATAGCCTCGGGACGAAATTTATGAAGTGGCATCTTGTATATTTCGTCCAAGGCTTCATGCACCCATTATGGTGGCTTCAAAGTCCTGAAATCATCACTTGTAACTTCGTTCTTGTTCCCCTTGTGCATGGCATCATCTCCATGCTTGTTCTTGCTCCAATGTTCATCCTTCTCCAAGCTAGGCCCTTCATTTGTAAGCAAAAGAAATGTATCCAATTTAGGCAGCATCATATTCTCATGAACATTAGAATCATTACCAAGAAACGAAAGTACCTGATAATTTAATTGGCGTGCGCGAGCTCTAGTAATTGGTCCCGTATATGTAGCAGTAGGGGCTGTGGGTGTAACAATGGTATTGATGTCCACATCATCCTCCCCTTCTTGAAATGAAGTCGTCCTCGACGGAAACTCATCTTCCTCACCCAAATAAGGCTTCAAATCTGCAATGTTAAAAGTGGGACTAACCCCAAAATCTGCAGGCAGCTCAAGTTTATATGCATTATCATTTATTTTCTCTAACACCTTAAAGGGACCATCAGCACGTGGCATTAGCTTTGATTTACGCAAATCAGGAAATATATCCTTACGCAAATGTAACCAAACAAGATCTCCAGGTGCAAACACAACATGTTTTCTACCCTTATCTCCAGCAAGTTTATATTTAGCATTCATACGCTCAATGTTTTCCTTAGTTAACTCATGCATTTTTAAAATCAATTCAGCACGTTGTTTAGCATCAAAATTAACCTTCTCTGAAGATGGAAGAGGCAACAAATCAATAGGTGCACGAGGTAGGAAACCATACACAACTTCAAAAGGGCACATCTTAGTAGTAGAATGCAATGAACGATTATAAGCAAATTCAATATGAGGCAAGCATTCCTCCCACACTTTCTTATTATTCTTCAAAACAGCCCTAAGCATAGTAGACAACGTTCTATTGACTACTTCAGTTTGTCCATCAGTTTGGGGGTGACAAGTAGTACTAAAAAGCAGTTTAGTCCCCAACTTAGCCCATAAACATCTCCAAAAGTGGCTAAGAAATTTAGTATCACGATCTGAAACAATAGTATTTGGCACACCATGCAAGCGAATAATTTCACGAAAGAGCAAATCAGCAACATTAACAGCATCATCGCTTTTATGACATGGTATAAAGTGTGCCATTTTCGAGAATCTATCCACGACAACAAATATGCTATCCCTCCCCTTCTTTGTTCAAGGTAAACCTAAAACAAAGTCCATAGATATATCCTCCCAAGGAACACTAGGTACAGGCAAAGGCATATATAAACCATGAGGATTGAGTCGTGACTTAGCTTTTTGACATGTAGTGCATCGAGCAATAAAACGCTCAACATCCCGTCTCATCTTTGGCCAAAACAAATGTGTAGCAAGTACGTCCTCCGTCTTCTTCACACCAAAGTGTCCCATTAATCCTCCTCCATGCGCCTCCTGCAACAACAAAAGACGAACGGAGCTAGCTGGAATGCATAGCTTGTTAGCACGGAACACAAATCCATCGTTAACGATGAACTTGTTCCACATTCTTCCTTCTTTAAAATTCTGCATTACATCTTTAAAATCAGCATCATGCACATATTGATCTTTGATGGTCTCCAAACCAAATATTTTGAAGTCAAGTTGTGAAAGCATAGTATAGCGGCGAGACAATGCATCAGCAATAACATTTTCTTTTCCCTTCTTGTGTTTAATGACATAAGGAAAAGTCTCAATGAATTCAACCCATTTAGCATGTCTACGATTCAGTTTAGCTTGACTTTTAATATGTTTCAAAGATTCATGATCAGAATGTATAACAAATTCTTTGGGCCATAAATAATGTTGCCATGTTTCTAAAGTCCGAACAAGAGCATATAATTCTTTATCATAAGTAGAATAATTCAGACTAGGCCCACTCAATTTTTCAGAAAAGTATGCAACAGGTTTGCCATCTTGTAATAACACACCACCTAATCCAATTCCACTAGCATCACATTCAAGCTCAAAAGTCTTATTAAAATCAGGAAGTTGGAGTAAAGGAGCATGTGTCAACTGATAGAGGCGGGGGTGTCCCGATCTTTCGATAAGATGATAACTATCGATTTGGTGAAGATGACTTTGACGATCCGACTACAAACTTGCACGACGTTGCGCCTTAGCAATCGCTAAACCAACTCCGAAAGGTTATTGACCACGCTGGAGCACAATCAACCTGACCACGAAGGTCTATTCCTGCAAGCAATCGAAGAACAAGCAAGAATATGATAAAAGCAATCTGAATATTGCGAGTATATATGAAGTATTGATAAAGGTGGGGATCCGTAAGCGGTCTTGGTCTGGTCGTTGGACACAAACGAAGTACACGAAGTTGCAATGGCTAACTTTTAACTAAACAAATCCCAAGGAAAAGCTACTAGATGGATCTACTTATATAGGAGCAAGGGGTGGCGGCCAAGGAGGTGGGAGGACGTCCCAAGGCAGCCTAAAACTAAATCTAGGTCGTACAAGGCCAATGGGCCCAAGTGGAGGTGATGTAACACCTTTAGACTTGTAGTTTGACTCGGATTCTGCTGCAGCATCAGATTGTTTCGTCCACAACTCAACGCTCCGGACGAATTTGAAGGTGATTCCAATTGGGTTGGAAAGTGCACGAAATCTAGTTTCCAACAAAAAAAGAATCACCCAATTCGGAGTCCGTATGAAAAACTTGTGTGCGTTTTGAGTCAGGTGTGTCTGTGCAGTCCGAATCTGAATCCAGAACGTGAGAGACTTGGACTCTATCTTCTCTTGGGCCAAAAGTGACGTGAGAGAACTTTTTGGACAGCAAATAAACATCTCTTTCTTCCTTATCTTCATATGTGGATTGTACAAATGTCCCATACACCTGCAATTAGACAAAACACAAAAGTGTGTGAAGTATTTTTGTTCTGGATAACATAAATAGATTATTGAATAGTTTGCACTAGAAATCACCTGACAAATATGCATATATGCAATATTTTTGGTCATATCCAAGGTAGTCATGTCCTCATCAGTGTGCCATTTTCGAGAATCTATCCACGACAACAAATATGCTATCCCTCCCCTTCTTTGTTCGAGGTAAACCTAAAACAAAGTCCATAGATATATCCTCCCAAGGAACACTAGGTACAGGCAAAGGCATATATAAACCATGAGGATTGAGTCGTGACTTAGCTTTTTGACATGTAGTGCAGCGAGCAATAAAACGCTCAACATCCCGTCTCATCTTTGGCCAAAAGAAATGTGTAGCAAGTACGTCCTCCGTCTTCTTCACGCCAAAGTGTCCCATTAATCCTCCTCCATGCGCCTCCTGCAACAACAAAAGACGAACGGAGCTAGCTGGAATGCATAGCTTGTTAGCACGAAACACAAATCCATCGTTAACAACAAACTTGTTCCACATTCTTCCTTCTTTACAATTCTGCATTACATCTTTAAAATCAGCATCATGCACATATTGATCTTTGATGGTTTCCAAACCAAATAATTTGAAGTCAAGTTGTGAAAGCATAGTATAGCGGCGAGACAATGCATCAGCAATAACATTTTCTTTTCCCTTCTTGTGTTTAATGACATAAGGAAAAGTCTCAATGAATTCAACCCATTTAGCATGTCTACGGTTCAGTTTAGCTTGACTTTTAATATGTTTCAAAGATTCATGATCAGAATGTATAACAAATTCTTTGGGCCATAAATAATGTTGCCATGTTTCTAAAGTCCGAACAAGAGCATATAATTCTTTATCATAAGTAGAATAATTCAGACTAGGCCCACTCAATTTTTCAGAAAAGTATGCAACAGGTTTGCCATCTTGTAATAACACACCGCCTAATCCAATTCCACTAGCATCACATTCAAGCTCAAAAGTCTTATTAAAATCAGGAAGTTGGAGTAAAGGAGCATGTGTCAACTTATCTTTCAATACCGAGAAGGCTTCTTCCTGTGCGGTACCCCAAAGAAAAGGCACATCTTTCTTTGTAAGCTCATTGAGAGGTGCAGCAATGGTGCTGAAATCTCTCACAAAACGCCTATAGAATCCAGCGAGGCCAAGAAAACTCCTCACTTGTGTGACCGTTTTGGGTTGCGGCCAACTCTCAATAGCTTCAATCTTGGCTTTATCAACTTCAATTCCCTGTGGAGTAACAACATAGCCAAGAAAAGATACACGGTCGGTGCAAAAGGTGCACTTCCCAAGGTTACCAAACAAACGTGCATCACGTAGAGCAATAAAAACAGCACGTAAATGTTCCAAATGTTCTTCCAAAGATTTGCTATAAATCAATATGTCATCAAAGTAAACTACCACAAATTGTCCAATGAAAGCACGTAAAACTTCGTTCATTAATCTCATGAAAGTACTAGGTGCATTAGTTAACCCAAAAGGCATGACTAACCACTCATATAATCCAAACTTAGTTTTGAATGTTGTTTTCTATTCATCTCCCAATTTCATACGAATTTGATGGTATCCACTACGCAAATCAACTTTGGAGAATATTGTAGAGCCACTCAATTCATCAAGCATATCATCTAGCCTAGGAATAGGATGACGATAACGAATAGTAATATTATTAATGCCTCTACAATCAACACACATACGTGATGTACCATCCTTTTTCGGCACTAGAATAATAGGAACAGCACAAGGACTAAGGGATTCACGTATATAACCTTTGTCGGAAGCTCTTGTACTTGACGCATAATCTCCTTCGTCTCCTCTGGATTGGTACGGTATGGTGCACGGTTTGGCAGTGAAGCACCGGGAATTAAGTCAATCTGATGCTGAATCCCTCGAATAGGCGGTAATCCCGGTGACACGTCTTGTGGAAAGACGTCAGCGAACTCCTGCAAAATGTTAGTGACAGCTGGAGGCAAAGAGGAAGGCACGTCCTCGAATGAAAATAATGCCTCTTTGCACACAAAAGCATAGCAAACAGATTTGCTGAAATCTAGCTCATCAATATCAGATTTGGTGGCAAATAAACATGCACTTTTCAATTTAATTTCAGAAGCAACACTAGATGGTTTATTATTAGGCTTCATTTGTTGCTCAAATTCTTTTGCCACAATCTGATTTTCACTCTTATTCGTCTCCTGTTTTGCTTTATTAGCTCTATTAATATCATCTTTCAAAATGGAATCAGGAGTCATAGGAAGCAAAGTAATATTTTTATCCTTATGAACAAGAGTATAGTGATTGTTTCTACCATGGTGTACAGAATTTTTATCAAATTGCCATGGTCTACCAAGTAATAAGGAACATGCTTGCATAGGTACCACATCACAATCAACAGAATCAGCATATGTAGAGATACTAAAATGCACACAAATAGTACGTGTTACCTTAACCTTGCCGCTGTTGTTGAACCATTGGATGTAGTAAGGATGTGGATGTGGTCTTGTGGTGAGAGAAAGCTTCTCCACCATCTCCATGCTAGCCAAGTTGTTGCAGCTCCCTCCGTCTATGATGACGCGCACAGAACGTTCCTTCACAACTCCCTTGGTATGGAACAAATTGTGCCTCTGATTTTGCTCAGCTTGTGTGATCTGCACACACAAAACACGTTGAGCAACTAAACATTCATACCTGTCAGCGTCTTCAGGAGCCATGTATTGCGTCTCATGATCAGAATCATCTCCACCATGTTCTTCACGTGTAATAAGAGCCAAAGTCTCCTCATCATAGTCACTAGCAGACTCATATCCACCATCCGCGGTAGCAATCATCACACGCGGAGATTTGCATTCTCTCGCATAATGACCTCCTCCCTTACAACGACGACAAATAATATCACTTGTATGCCCTGTTGATGCCATGGAAGAAGAAGAACGCTGTGCAGGCCCCGCAGGTGCGCTCTTGGCAGATAATGGTGGTTGTGCCTGTTTTCTTGTATCATGGCTGGAGGTGGCACCGGATGGAGGTGCTGGTGCAGTTGAAGTAGAAAATGCACGTGGTGTCCATGATGAAGGTCGGCCTACAGAAAAGTTAGTTCGCCCCAATGCTTGTCGATCCTGCACTTCACGTTCAGCTTTACAAGCAAGATGGAATAAACGAGTGATATTAGTATACTCCTTATAGTCTAGAATGGTCTGAATCTCTCTATTTAATCCACCCAGAAAACGTGCAAGCGTAGCTTCATTCTCCTCAACAATACCACATCTAATCATGCCAGTTTGTAATTCCTGATAATATTCTTCTACAGAATTTTTCCCTTGTCTTAAACGCTGTAATTTTTGATGCAATTCACGTTGATAATATGGTGGAACCCAACGCGTACGCATAGCAGTTTTCAAAGCAGCCCAAGTAGTTGGAATAGGATATAATCTACAATGTTCAGACCACCATACACATGCAAAACTAGTGAAAGCACAAACAGCAGCAGCAACTCGTCTCTCCTCGGGATATTGTAAACATGTAAATCGTTGTTCAGTTTCTAACTCCCAAGTAAGATATATATCAGGAACATATCTACCCTCCAATGGTGGATTATTCAATTTCAGTTTAGGAATATGGACATCGTCTCGTACCTGAGGTGGTGGTGCAGGCCTACCATTACGAATATATACCTGAGGTCGACCTGCTGGTGGTGGTGCAGGTGGCTGCACGTAGTGCTGATTTTGATCAACCTCATCCTCATAATCTCCCACATAATCCTCCTCCTCCGCATCAGCAGCAGGAGCCACAGAAGTATCAACAGCAGCACCAACAGTTTGGCCAATGCAAGAGGAACACGGCTTGCTCGGCGGAGGTCTGTTTCGCGACGTGGAGGTAGTCGTTGTTGTTGTTGTTGGAGAGGTGCGTTAGGTGCAGCGGGTGGTGGTGGTGGAAGACGCGCAAGCAATTCATTAAACTTGTTATCGAGCTTTGTTTCGAACGTCTTCTGAAGGCCAGTGATCTTCTCCATGGCCTCGTCAAAATTGTTCAGCACATCTTGCACCTGTTCAGTCATCATTTGCTGAAACTTATAATGAAGCTCCTTGTTCGATAAATTCTCCCAGTCAATCTCGTCGGCTTGTGATCCTGGCATGGTTAGCAGCAATAGAAACACACAAGAATATGATCCTACAGACTACGAACAAGTGGTGGTGGTGGGTGTCACAAACCCGTCAAGCAAAACTCAAATTCTTACCAGTTCTTACCCAGCAGCAGGCGGTGATCGGCAACCGTTGTAGTCAAAACTCTCAAAGCTTGGATAGAGCGATTACCAGGGAGAGTCAAACGCACGGCGTAGATGTATGTGGAGCTGGGAAGGCTTATAATATGGTAGCAAAAAGGGTCAGCAATAATCAATTCAGAGATGCAAAGTTGAATAAACGCTCAACGACGATACTGTGCTGGTCCTAGGCTAGACTGTGCTAGAGACGCGAGCCTAGAACACCAACAAAATCATGGCGCGGCACGAAAACAAGGGAGGAGCACACTCTGAATTTTTTTTTCTCTTTTTTTTGCACTTTTTTTCCTCTTTTTTTTTGCTCCGCAACAAATTTTTTTCAAAAAAGTCTACAAATGGTCTAAAAACTGCCTAGCCAGAATTTTCCAGACTTAGTTTTTTTTTTGAAATTGGAACTATTTTTCTTCTGCGGATGGCTCGGAAGTTGGGGAGTCCTTCTCTGTCACGACTCGGAGTATCGCCTGATCTGGAAATCGAGAACAATGCAACAATTACTGGACTCGGACTAGGACTGGTGGCGGAGATGAATCTGGTGGAACTCGGACTGGTGGCGAAGATGAATCTGGTGGAACACGGACAGGTGGCGGATATATGTTGCAGGTGAACTCGGATTGGCGTGATGGCGGCGGATATGTGGTGGAGTATATGGATTCGGATTGACGGTGAATATGTGGTGGTGGTATATGGCAACAACAACGATGATGATGCGGTGGTGATATATGGCAGCGGCGACGTGACAACCTGTGAACAGAACTCGAAACTCTAAAAGACTAGACGCTAAGACCAGCAACTGGACACGACGATGCAACCGTAAATTCAACAAAGCAAATACAGAAAAGATTATGCAAGGCTCAGATTGGTTCGGATGGGATGAACTAACCCTAATTTTTTTTTGGCTTTTTCGTGGACTATAGGTATGAAGAACAGACTCGATCTAAACTACGAAAAACTATAAAATCTCACCGAGCAACCTGGAAATCTGATACCACTTGATAGAGGCAAAGGTGTCCCATCTTTCGATGAGATGATGGATATCGCTTTGGTGGAAGTCGACTTTGACGATCCGACTACGAACGTGCGAGGACGTCGCGCCTTAGCAATCGCTAAACCAACTCCGAGAGGTTATTGACCACACCGGAGCACGATCAACCTGACCACGAGGGTCTGTTTCCTGCGAGCAAACGAAGAACAAGCAAGAAACTAAGATTGCAATCTGGATATTGCGAATATAAGATGGAAGCTTTATTGATCAAGGTGGGGTTCTGTGACGCCTTTGTCTGGTCGTTGAACACAAATGAAGTACGCGAAGTTGCAGCTATGGAGAACTTTTAATCTAAACAAAACCCCAAAGTCTAAACGGTGCCCTAAGGGCTGTATATATGGAGGAAGAGAGGGGGAATTTCGTGGCCCTTGGTGGAGGGGTCCGAAATCAACCCTATCTCTTGTTTCCCCACACATACGGACTCTAAAAATAGCCTATACCTATGTATTTCGAAATTACATGGGCCTGGCCCAATAAAAAGGTGACGCAGCACCTATAATAGCCTCGGGACGAAATTTATGAAGTGGCATCTTGTATATTTCGTCCAAGGCTTCATGCACCCATTATGGTGGCTTCAAAGTCCTGAAATCATCACTTGTAACTCCGTTCTTGTTCCCCTTGCGCATGGCATCATCTCCATGCTTGTTCTTGCTCCAATGTTCATCCTTCTCCAAGCTAGGCCCTTCATTTGTAAGCAAAACAAATGTATCCAATTTAGGCAGCATCATATTCTCATGAACATTAGAATCATTACCAAGAAACGAAAGTACCTGATAATTTAATTGGCGTGCGCGAGCTCTAGTAATTGGTCCCGTATATGTAGCAGTAGGGGCTGTGCGTGTAACAATGGTATTGATGTCCTCATCAGCGAATTCCTGCAAAATGTTAGTGATAGCAGGAGGCAAAGAGGAAGGCACGTCCTTGAATGAAAATAATGCCTCTTTGCACACAAAAGCATAGCAAACAGATTTGCTGAAATCTAGCTCATCAATATCAGATTTGGTGGCAAATAAACATGCACTTTTCAATTTAATTTCAGAAGCAACACTAGATGGTTTATTATTAGGCTTCATTTGTTGCTCAAATTCTTTTGCCACAATCTGATTTTCACTCTTATTCTTCTCTTGTTTTGCTTTATTAGCTCTATTAATATCATCTTTCAAAATAGAATCAGGAGTCATAGGAAGCAAAGTAATATTTTTATCCTTATGAACAAGAGTATAGTGATTGTTTCTACCATGGTGTACAGAATTTTTATCAAATTGCCATGGTCTACCAAGTAATAAGGAACATGCTTGCATAGGTACCACATCACAATCAACATAATTAGCATATGTAGAGATACTAAAATGCACACAAACAGTACGTGTTACCTTAACCTTGCCGCTGTTGTTGAACCATTGGATGTAGTAAGGATGTGGATGTGGTCTTGTGGTGAGAGAAAGCTTCTCCACCATCTCCATGCTAGCCAAGTTGTTGCAGCTCCCTCCATCTATGATGACACGCACAGAACGTTCTTTCACAACTCCCTTGGTTTGGAACAAATTGTGCCTCTAATTTTGCTCAGCTTGTGTGACCTGCACACTCAAAACACGTTGAGCAACTAAACATTCATACCTGTCAGCATCTTCAGGAGCCATGTATTGCGTCTCATGATCAGAATCATCTCCACCATGTTCTTCGAGTGTAATAAGAGCCAAAGTCTCCTCATCATAGTCACTAGCGGACTCATATCCACCATCTGCGGTAGCAATCGTCACACGCGGAGATTTGCATTCTCTCGCATAATGACCTCCTCCCTTACAACGACGACAAATAATATCACTTGTGTGCCCTGTTGATGCCATGGAAGAAGAAGAACTCTGTGCAGGCCCAGCAGGTGCGCTCTTGGCAGATAATGGTGGTTGTGCCTGTTTTCTTGTATCACGACTGGAGGAGGCACGTGATTGAGGTGCTGGTGCAGTTGAAGTAGAAGATGCACGCGGTGTCCATGATGAAGTTCGGCCTGCAGAAAAGTTAGTTCGCGCCAATGCTTGTCGATCCTGCACTTCACGTTCAGCTTTACAAGCAAGATGGAATAAACGAGTGATATTAGTATACTCCTTATAGTCTAGAATGGTCTGAATCTCTCTATTTAATCCACCCAGAAAACGTGCAAGCATAGCTTCATTCTCCTCAACAATACCACATCTAATCATGCCAGTTTGTAATTCCTGGTAATATTCTTCTACAGAATTTTTTCCTTGTCTTAAGCGCTGTAATTTTTGAAGCAATTCACGTTGATAATATGGTGGAACCCAACGAGTACGCATAGCAGTTTTCAAAGCAGCCCAAGTAGTTGGAATAGGTTATAATCTACAATGTTCAGACTACCATACACATGCAAAACTAGTGAAAGCACAAACAGCAGCAGCAACTCGTCTCTCCTCAGGATATTGTAAACATGTAAATCGTTGTTCAGTTTCTAACTCCCAAGTAAGATATATATCAGGAACATATCTACCCTCAAATGGTGGAATATTCAATTTCAGTTTAGGAATATGGACATCATCTCGTACCTGAGGTGGTGGTGCAGGCCTACCATTACGAATATATACCTGAGGTCGACCTGCTGGTGGTGGTGCAGGTGGCTGCACGTAGTGCTGATTTTGATCAACCTCATCCTCATAATCTCCCACATAATCATCCTCCTCTGCATCAGCAGCAGGAGCCACAGAAGTATCAACAGCAGCACCAACAGTTTGGCCAAACGCAAGAGGAACACGGCTCGCTCGGCGAAGGTCTGTTTCGCGACGTGGAGGTAGTCGTTGTTGTTGTTGTTGGAGAGGTGCGTTAGGTGCAGCGGGTGGTGGTGGTGGAAGACGCGCGAGCAATTCATTAAACTTGTTATCGAGCTTTGTTTCGAACGTCTTCTCCATGCCATCTATCTTCTCCATGGCCTCTTCAAATCTGCTTAGCACATCTTGCACCTGTCCACTCATCATTTGCTGAAATTTATCATGCAAATCCTTATTCGTCATGTTCTCCCAGTCAGTCTCGTCGGCTTGTGATCCTGGCATGGTTAGCAGCAATAGAAACACACAAGAATATGATCCTACAGACTACTAACAAGAGGTGGTGGTGGGTGTCACAAATCCGTCAAGCAAATCTCAAATTCTTACCAGTTCTTACCCAGCAGCAGGCGGTGATCGGCAACCGTTGTAGTCAAAAACTCTCAAAGCTTGGATAGAGCGATTACCAGGGAGAGTCAAACGCACGACGTAGATGTATGTGGAGCTGGGAAGGCTTATAATATGGTAGAAAAAAGGGTCAGCAATAATCAATTCAGAGATGCAAAGTTGAATAAACGCTCAACGACAATACGGTGCTGGTCCTAGGCTAGACTGTGCTAGAGACGCGAGCCTAGAACACCAACAAAATCACGGCGCGGCACGTAAACAAGGGAAAAGCACACTCTGGATTTTTTTCGCTCTTTTTTTTGCGCTGCTTTTTTTTTGCGAAAAATCACTATAATGGCTAGTGTCTCAAAACTCTTCCCAGGTCAAACTGACAGGATGGGCACGAAATTTTTTCGACCAATTTTTTTTTTTCGACTGCCCGGACCCAAAAACTGGAAACGGGTCAAAAAAAACTTCCTATAATGGCACCTGTCTCAAAACACTCAGAAACACCTAAAAATAGGATAGCCAGAATTTTTTTCGAAAAATGCGTTTTCGAAAAATTTTGGGCCTAAACGGAGGGTGGTTTTTTTTCCGAAACCTACTCCGGCAAGGAAACACGAATCGGAAACTAGATGGATCTCGAAAACAAACCTAATATGCAAGGAACTCGGATTGATGGTGGATATATGGTGGTGGTATATGGCAGCGGTGGTGGTAGCGGTGGTAGTATATGGATATGGATCGGTGGTGGTATATGGATACGGATTGGTGGTGGTATATGGATACGGATTCGGAGCGGTGGTGGTAGATGGCAGGGGCGATGATGATGGTGCGGCGGCGGCGTGACAACTTATGACCAGAACTCGAAACTCTAAAAGACTAGACTCTAAGACCAGCAACTAGACCGACGATGCAACCGCAAATTCAACAAAGCAAAACCCTAAAAAGATTATGCAAAGGCTCAGATTGGTTCAGATATGATGAACTAACCCTATTTTTTTGTGTGTGGCTTTTTCGTGGACTGTAGGTATGAAGAACAGACTCGATCTAAACTACGAAAAACTGTAAAATCTCACCGAGCAACCTGGAAATCTGATACCACTTGATAGAGGCAAAGGTGTCCCGTCTTTCGATGAGGTGATGGATATCGCTTTGGTGGAAGTCGACTTTGACGATCCGACTACGAACGTGCGAGCACGTCGTGCCTTAGCAATCGCTAAACCAACTCCGAGAGGTTATTGACCACGCCGGAGCACGATCAACCTGACCACGAGGTTCTGTTTCCTGCAAGCAAACGAAGAAAAAGCAAGAAACTAAGATTGCAATCTGGATATTGCGAATATAAGATGAAAGCTTTATTGATCAAGGTGGGGTTCTGTGACGCCTTTGTCTGGTCGTTGAACACAAACAAAGTACGCGAAGTTGCAGCTATGGCGAACTTTTAATCTAAACAAAACCCAAAGTCTAAACGGTGCCCTAAGGGCTGTATATATGGAGGAAGAGAGGGGGAATTTCGTGGCCCTTGGTGGAGGGGTCCGAAATCAACCCTATCTCTTGTTTCCCCACACATACGGACTCTAAAAATAGCCTATACTTATGTATTTCGAAATTACATGGGCCTGGCCCAATAAAAAGGTGACGCAGCACCTATAATAGTCTCGGGACGAAATTTATGAAGTGGCATCTTGTATATTTCGTCCAAGGCTTCATGCACCCATTATGGTGGCTTCAAAGTCCTGAAATCATCACTTGTAACTCCGTTCTTGTTCCCCTTGCGCATGCCATCATCTCCATGCTTGTTCTTGCTCCACTGTTCATCCTTCTCCAAGCTAGGCCCTTCATTTGTAAGCAAAACAAATGTATCCAATTTAGGCAGCATCATATTCTCATGAACATTAGAATCATTACCAAGAAACGAAAGTACCTGATAATTTAATTGGCGTGCGCGAGCTCTAGTAATTGGTCCCGTATATGTAGCAGTAGGGGCTGTGGGTGTGACAATGGTTGATGAGGACATCAATACAATTGTTACACCCACAGCCCCTGCTGCTATACATACTGGACCAATTACTAGAGCTCGTGCACGCCAACTAAATTACCAGGTACTTTCGTTTCTTGGTAATGATTCTATTGTTCATGAGAATATGATGCTGCCTAAATTGGATACATTTGTTTTGCTTACAAATGAAGGGCCTAGCTTGGAGAAGGATGAACATTGGAGCAAGAACAAGCATGGAGATGATGGCATGCGCAAGGGAAACAAGAACGGAGTTACAAGTGATGATTTCAGTACTTTGAAGCCACCATAATGGGTGCATGAAGCCTTGGACGAAATATACAAGACGCCACTTCATAAATTTCGTCCCGAGGCTATTTTAGGTGCTGCGTCACCTTATTATTGGGCCAGGCCCATGTAATTTCGAAATACATAAGTATAGGCTATTTTTAGAGTCCGTATGTGTGGGGAAACAAGAGATAGGGTTGATTTCGGACCCCTCCACCAAGGGCCACGAAATTCCCCCCCTCTTCCTCCATATATACAGCCCTTAGGGCATCGTTTAGACTTTGGGTTTTGTTTAGATTAAAAGTTCGCCATAGCTGCAACTTCGCGTACTTCGTTTGTGTTCAACGACCAGACAAAGGCGTCACAGAACCCCACCTTGATCAATAAAGCTTTCATCTTATATTCGCAATATCCAGATTGCAATCTTAGTTTCTTGCTTGTTCTTCGTTTGCTCGCAGGAAACAGACCCTCGTGGTCAGGTTGATCGTGCTCCGGCGTGGTCAATAACCTCTCGGAGTTGGTTTAGCGATTGCTAAGGCGCGACGTCCTCGCACGTTCGTAGTCGGATCGTCAAAGTCGACTTCCACCAAAGCGAAATCCACCATCTCATCGAAAGACGGGACACCTTTGCCTATATCAAGTGGTATCAGATTTCCAGGTTGCTCGGTGAGATTTTACAGTTTTTCGTAGTTTAGATCGAGTCTGTTCTTCATACCTATAGTCCACGAAAAAGCCAAAAAAAAAATTAGGGTTAGTTCATCCTATCCGAACCAATCTGAGCCTTGCATAATCTTTTCTGTATTTGCTTTGTTGAATTTGCGGTTGCATCGTCGTGTTCAGTTGCTGGTCTTAGCGTCTAGTCTTTTAGAGTTTCGAGTTTTGTTCACAAGTTGTCACGCCGTCGCCGCACCATCATCATCGCCCTGCCATCTACCACCACCGTTCCGAATCCGTATCCATATACCACCACCAATCCGTGTCCATATACCGCCACCGATCCATATCCATATACTACCACCGCTGCCATATACCACCACCATATATCCACCACCAATCCGAGTTCCTTGCTTATTAGGTTTGTTTTCGGGATCAATCTCGATTCCGATTCGTGTTTCCTTGCCGGAGTAGGTTTCGGAAAAAAAAAAGAGTCGGGTAGCCACGCTCCGTTTAGGCCCAAAATTTTTCGAAAACGCAATTTTCGAAAAATTTTCTGGCTATCCTATTTTTAGGTGTTTCTGAGTGTTTTGAGACAGGTGCCATTATAGGAAGTTTTTTTTGACCCGTTTCCAGTTTTTGGGTCCGGGCAGTCGAAAAAAAAAAAAATTTGGTCGAAAAAATTTCGTGCCCATCCTGT
>NC_057797.1:332033151-332086054 GCF_018294505.1 Triticum aestivum
GAAGAGTTTTGAGACACTCGCCATTATAGTGATTTTTCGCAAAAAAAACAGCGCAAAAAAAAAGAGCGCAAAAAAAAGAGCGAAAAAAAAATTCAGAGTGTGCTTTTCCCTTGTTTACGTGCCGCGCCGTGATTTTGTTGGTGTTCTAGGCTCGCGTCTCTAGCACAGTCTAGCCTAGGACCAGCACAGTACCGTCGTTGAGCGTTTATTCAACTTTGCATCTCTGAATTGATTATTGCTGACCCTTTTTGCTACCATACTATAAGCCTTCCCAGCTCCATATACATCTACGTCGTGTGTTTGACTCTCCCTGGTAATCGCTCTATCCAAGCTTTGAGAGTTTTTGACAACAACGGTTGCCGATCACCGCCTGCTGCTGGGTAAGAACTGGTAAGAATTTGAGATTTGCTTGACGGATTTGTGATACACCACCACCACTTCTTAGTAGTCTGTAGGATCATATTCTTGTGTGTTTCTATTGCTGCTAACCATGCCAGGATCACAAGCCGACGAGATTGACTGGGAGAACTTATCGAACAAGGAGCTTCATGATAAGTTTCAACACATGATGACTGAACAGGTGCAAGATGTGCTGAATAATTTTGAAGAGGCCATGGAGAAGATTACTGGCCTTGAGAAGACGTTCGAAACAAAGCTCGATAACAGATTTAATGAATTGCTCGCGCGTCTTCCACCACCACCACCCGCTGCACCTAACGCACCTCTCCAACAACAACAACAACGACTACCTCCACGTCGCGAAATAGACCTTCGCCGAGCGAGCCGTGTTCCTCTTGCGTTTGGCCAAACTGTTGGTGCTGCTGTTGATACTTCTGTGGCTCCTGCTACTGCTGTTGCTGGTACCCAGGAGGATGATGAGTATGCAGGAGACTATGAGGATGACGTTGATCAAAATCAACACTACGTGCAGCCACTTGTACCACCACCAGCAGGTCGACCTCAGGTATATATTCGTAATGGTAGGCCTGCACCACCACCTCAGGTACGAGATGATGTCCATATTCCTAAACTAAAATTGAATATTCCACCATTTGAGGGTAGATATGTTCCTGATATATATCTTACTTGGGAGTTAGAAACTGAACAACGATTTACATGTTTACAATATCCTGAGGAGAGACGAGTTGCTGCTGCTGTTTGTGCTTTCACTAGTTTTGCATGTGTATGGTGGTCTGAACATTGTAGATTATATCCTATTCCAACTACTTGGGCTGCTTTGAAAACTGCTATGCGTACGCGTTGGGTTCCACCATATTATCAACGTGAATTGCTTCAAAAATTGCAGCGTTTAAGACAAGGGAAAAATTCTGTAGAAGAATATTATCAGGAATTACAAACCGGCATGATTAGATGTGGTATTGTTGAGGAGAATGAAGCTATGCTTGCACGTTTTCTAGGTGGATTAAATAGAGAGATTCAGACCATTCTAGACTATAAGGAGTATACTAATATCACTCGTTTATTCCATCTTGCTTGTAAAGCTGAACGTGAAGTGCAGGATCGACAAGCATTGGCGCGAACTAACTTTTCTGCAGGCCGACCTTCCTCATGGACACCACGTGCATCTTCTACTTCAACTGCACCAGCACCTCAATCAGGTGCCTCCTACAGTCGTGATACAAGAAAACAGGAACAACCACCATTATCTGCCAAGAGCGCACCTGCGGGGCCTGCACAACGTTCTTCTTCTTCCATGGCATCAACAGGGCACACAAGTGATATTATTTGTCGTCGTTGTAAGGGAGGAGGTCATTATGCGAGAGAATGCAAATCTCCGCGTGTGATGATTGCTACCGCGGATGGTGGATATGAGTCTGCTAGTGACTATGATGAGGAGACTTTGGCTCTTATTACACGTGAAGAACATGGTGGAGATGATTCTGATCATGAGACGCAATACATGGCTCCTGAAGACGCTGATAGGTATGAATGTTTAGTTGCTCAACGTGTTTTGAGTGTGCAGGTCACACAAGCTGAGCAAAATCAGAGGCACAATTTGTTCCATACCAAGGGAGATGTGAAGGAACGTTCTGTGCGCGTCATCATAGACGGAGGGAGCTGCAACAACTTGGCTAGCATGGAGATGGTGGAGAAGCTTTCTCTCACCACAAGACCACATCCACATCCTTACTACATCCAATGGTTCAACAACAGCGGCAAGGTTAAGGTAACACGTACTGTTCGTGTGCATTTTAGTATCTCTACATATGCTGATTATGTTGATTGTGATGTGGTACCTATGCAAGCATGTTCCTTATTACTTGGTAGACCATGGCAATTTGATAAAAATTCTGTACACCATGGTAGAAACAATCACTATACTCTTGTTCATAAGGATAAAAATATTACTTTGCTTCCTATGACTCCTGATTCCATTTTGAAAGATGATATTAATAGAGCTAATAAAGCACAACAGGAGAAGAATAAGAGTGAAAATCAGATTGTGGCAAAAGAATTTGAACAACAAATGAAGCCTAATAATAAACCATCTAGTGTTGCTTCTGAAATTAAATTGAAAAGTGCATATTTATTTGCCACCAAATCTGATATTGATGAGCTAGATTTCAGCAAATCTGTTTGCTATGCTTTTGTGTGCAAAGAGGCATTATTTTCATTCGAGGACGTGCCTTCCTCTTTGCCTCCCGCTGTCACTAACATTTTGCAGGAGTTCGCTGACGTTTTTCCACAAGACGTGCCACCGGGATTACCGCCTATTCGAGGGATTGAGCATCAGATTGACTTAATTCCCGGTGCTTCACTGCCAAACCGTGCACCATACCGTACCAATCCAGAGGAGACGAAGGAGATTATGCGTCAAGTACAAGAGCTTCTCGACAAAGGTTATATACGCGAATCCCTTAGTCCTTGTGCTGTTCCTATTATTCTAGTGCCGAAAAAGGATGGTACATCACGTATGTGTGTTGATTGTAGAGGCATTAATAATATTACTATTCGTTATCGTCATCCTATTCCTAGGCTAGATGATATGCTTGATGAATTGAGTGGCTCTACAATATTCTCCAAAGTTGATTTGCGTAGTGGCTACCATCAAATTCGTATGAAATTGGGAGATGAATGGAAAACAGCATTTAAAACTAAGTTTGGATTATATGAGTGGTTAGTCATGCCTTTTGGGTTAACTAATGCACCTAGTACTTTCATGAGATTAATGAACGAAGTTTTACGTGCTTTCATTGGAAGATTTGTGGTAGTTTACTTTGATGACATATTGATTTATAGCAGATCTTTGGAAGAACATTTGGAACATTTACGTGCTGTTTTTATTGCTCTATGTGATGCACGTTTGTTTGGTAACCTTGGGAAGTGCACCTTTTGCACCGACCGAGTATCTTTTCTTGGCTATGTTGTTACTCCACAGGGAATTGAAGTTGATAAAGCCAAGATTGAAGCTATTGAGAGTTGGCCGCAGCCCAAAACGGTCACACAAGTGAGGAGTTTTCTTGGCCTCGCTGGATTCTATAGGCGTTTTGTGAGAGATTTCAGCACCATTGCTGCACCTCTCAATGAGCTTACAAAGAAAGATGTGCCTTTTCTTTGGGGTACCGCACAGGAAGAAGCCTTCACGGTATTGAAAGATAAGTTGACACATGCTCCTTTACTCCAACTTCTTGATTTTAATAAGACTTTTGAGCTTGAATGTGATGCTAGTGGAATTGGATTAGGAGGTGTGTTATTACAAGATGGCAAACCTGTTGCATACTTTTCTAAAAAATTGAGTGGGCCTAGTCTGAATTATTCTACTTATGATAAAGAATTATATGCTCTTGTTCGGACTTTAGAAACATGGCAACATTATTTATGGCCCAAAGAATTTGTTATACATTCTGATCATGAATCTTTGAAACATATTAAAAGTCAAGCTAAACTGAATCGTAGACATGCTAAATGGGTTGAATTCATTGAGACTTTCCCTTATGTCATTAAACACAAGAAGGGAAAAGAAAATGTTATTGCTGATGCATTGTCTCGTCGCTATACTATGCTTTCACAACTTGACTTCAAAATATTTGGTTTGGAGACCATCAAAGATCAATATGTGCATGATGCTGATTTTAAAGATGTAATGCAGAATTGTAAAGAAGGAAGAATGTGGAACAAGTTTGTTGTTAACGATGGATTTGTGTTTCGTGCTAACAAGCTATGCATTCCAGCTAGCTCCGTTCGTCTTTTGTTGTTGCAGGAGGCGCATGGAGGCGGATTAATGGGACACTTTGGCGTGAAGAAGACGGAGGACGTACTTGCTACACATTTTGATAGAGGCAAAGGTGTCCCGTCTTTCGATGAGATGGTGGATTTCGCTTTGGTGGAAGTCGACTTTGACGATCCGACTACGAACGTGCGAGGACGTCGCGCCTTAGCAATCGCTAAACCAACTCCGAGAGGTTATTGACCACGCCGGAGCACGATCAATCTGACCACGAGGGTCTGTTTCCTGCGAGCAAACGAAGAACAAGCAAGAAACTAAGATTGCAATCTGGATATTGCGAATATAAGATGAAAGCTTTATTGATCAAGGTGGGGTTCTGTGACGCCTTTGTCTGGTCGTTGAACACAAACGAAGTACGCGAAGTTGCAGCTATGGCGAACTTTTAATCTAAACAAAACCCAAAGTCTAAACGATGCCCTAAGGGCTGTATATATGGAGGAAGAGGGGGAGAATTTCGTGGCCCTTGGTGGAGGGGTCCGAAATCAACCCTATCTCTTGTTTCCCCACACATACGGACTCTAAAAATAGCCTATACTTATGTATTTCGAAATTACATGGGCCTGGCCCAATAATAAGGTGACGCAGCACCTAAAATAGCCTCGGTACGAAATTTATGAAGTGGCGTCTTGTATATTTCGTCCAAGGCTTCATGCACCCATTATGGTGGCTTCAAAGTCCTGAAATCATCACTTGTAACTCCGTTCTTGTTTCCCTTGCGCATGCCATCATCTCCATGCTTGTTCTTGCTCCAATGTTCATCCTTCTCCAAGCTAGGCCCTTCATTTGTAAGCAAAACAAATGTATCCAATTTAGGCAGCATCATATTCTCATGAACATTAGAATCATTATCAAGAAACGAAAGTACCTGGTAATTTAGTTGGTGTGCACGAGCTCTAGTAATTGGTCCAGTATGTATAGCAGCAGGGGCTGTGGGTGTAACAATTGTATTGATGTCCTCATCATCCTCCCCTTCTTGAAATGAAGTCGTCCTCGACGGAAGTTCATCTTCCTCACCCAAATAAGGCTTCAAATCTGCAATGTTAAAAGTGGGACTAACCCCAAAATCTGCAGGCAGCTCAAGTTTATATGCATTATCATTTATTTTCTCTAACACCTTAAAGGGACCATTAGCACGTGGCATTAACTTTGATTTGCGCAAATCAGGAAATCTATCCTTACGCAAATGTAACCAAACAAGATCTCCAGGTGCAAACACAACATGTTTTCTACCCTTATCTCCAGCAAGTTTATATTTAGCATTCATGCGCTCAATGTTTTCCTTAGTTAACTCATGCATTTTTAAAATCAATTCAGCACGTTGTTTAGCATCAAAATTAACCTTCTCCGAAGATGGAAGAGTGATAGAGGCTAAGGTGTCCCGTCTTTCGATGAGATGGTGGATTTCGCTTTGGTGGAAGTCGACTTTGACGATCCGACTACGAACGTGCGAGGACGTCGCGCCTTAGCAATCGCTAAACCAACTCCGAGAGGTTATTGACCACGCCGGAGCACGATCAACCTGACCACGAGGGTCTGTTTCCTGCGAGCAAACGAAGAACAAGCAAGAAACTAAGATTGCAATCTGGATATTGCGAATATAAGATGAAAGCTTTATTGATCAAGGTGGGGTTCTGTGACGCCTTTGTCTGGTCGTTGAACACAAACGAAGTACGCGAAGTTGCAGCTATGGCGAACTTTTAATCTAAACAAAACCCAAAGTCTAAACGATGCCCTAAGGGCTGTATATATGGAGGAAGAGGGGGGAATTTCGTGGCCCTTGGTGGAGGGGTCCGAAATCAACCCTATCTCTTATTTCCCCACACATACGGACTCTAAAAATAGCCTATACTTATGTATTTCGAAATTACATGGGCCTGGCCCAATAATAAGGTGACGCAGCACCTAAAATAGCCTCGGGACGAAATTTATGAAGTGGCATCTTGTATATTTCGTCCAAGGCTTCATGCACCCATTATGGTGGCTTCAAAGTCCTGAAATCATCACTTGTCACTCCGTTCTTGTTTCCCTTGCGCATGCCATCATCTCCATGCTTGTTCTTGCTCCAATGTTCATCCTTCTTCAAGCTAGGCCCTTCATTTGTAAGCAAAACAAATGTATCCAATTTAGGCAGCATCATATTCTCATGAACATTAGAATCATTACCAAGAAACGAAAGTACCTGGTAATTTAATTGGCGTGCACGAGCTCTAGTAATTGGTCCAGTATGTATAGCAGCAGGGGCTGTGGGTGTAACAATTGTATTGATGTCCTCATCATCCTCTGCCATATACCACCACCATATATCCACCACCAATCCGAGTTCTTTGCTTTTAGGTTTGTTTTCGGGATCCATCTAGATTCCGATTCGTGTTTCCTTGCCGGAGTAGGTTTCGGAAAAAAAAAGAGTCGGGTAGCCACGCTCCGTTTAGGCCCAAAATTTTTCGAAAACGCATTTTTCGAAAAAATTTCTGGCTATCCTATTTTTAGGTGTTTCTGAGTGTTTTGAGACAGGTGCCATTATAGGAAGTTTTTTTTGACCCGTTTCCAGTTTTTGGGTCCGGGCAGTCGAAAAAAAAAAATTGGTCGAAAAATTTCGTGCCCATCCTGTCAGTTTGAGCTAGGAAGAGTTTTGAGACACTCGCCATTATAGTGATTTTTCGCAAAAAAAAAGCGCAAAAAAAAGAGTGCAAAAAAAAAGAGCGAAAAAAATTCAGAGTGTGCTTTTCCCTTGTTTACGTGCCGCGCCGTGATTTTGTTGGTGTTCTAGGCTCGCGTCTCTAGCACAGTCTAGCCTAGGACCAGCACAGTACCGTCGTTGAGCGTTTATTCAACTTTGCATCTCTGAATTGATTATTGCTGACCCTTTTTGCTACCATAGTATAAGCCTTCCCAGCTCCACATACATCTACGTCGTGCGTTTGACTCTCCCTGGTAATCGCTCTATCCAAGCTTTGAGAGTTTTGACTACAACGGTTGCCGATCACCGCCTGTTGCTGGGTAAGAACTGGTAAGAATTTGAGTTTTGCTTGACGGATTTGTGACACCCACCACCACCACTTGTTCGTAGTCTGTAGGATCATATTCTTGTGTGTTTCTATTGCTGCTAACCATGCCAGGATCACAAGCCGACGAGATTGACTGGGAGAATTTATCGAACAAGGAGCTTCATGATAAGTTTCAGCAAATGATGACTGAACAGGTGCAAGATGTGCTGAACAATTTTGAAGAGGCCATGGAGAAGATCACTGGCCTTGAGAAGACGTTCGAAACAAAGCTCGATAACAGATTTAATGAATTGCTCGCGCGTCTTCCACCACCACCACCCGCTGCACCTAACGCACCTCTCCAACAACAACAACAATGACTACCTCCACGTCGCGAAATAGACCTTCGCCGAGCGAGCCGTGTTCCTCTTGCGTTTGGCCAAACTGTTGGTGCTGCTGTTGATACTTCTGTGGCTCCTGCTACTGCTGTTGCTGGTACCCAGGAGGATGATGAGTATGCGGGCGATTATGAGGATGAGGTTGATCAAAATCAGATCTACGAGCAGCCACCAGCACCACCACCAGCAGGTCGACCTCAGGTATATATTCGTAATGGTAGGCCTGCACCACCACCTCAGGTACGAGATGATGTCCATATTCCTAAACTGAAATTGAATATTCCACCATTTGAGGGTAGATATGTTCCTGATATATATCTTACTTGGGAGTTAGAAACTGAACAACGATTTACATGTTTACAATATCCTGAGGAGAGACGAGTTGCTGCTGCTATTTGTGCTTTCACTAGTTTTGCATGTGTATGGTGGTCTGAACATTGTAGATTATATCCTATTCCAACTACTTGAGCTGCTTTGAAAACTGCTATGCGTACGCGTTGGGTTCCACCATATTATCAACGTGAATTGCTTCAAAAATTGCAGCGTTTAAGACAAGGGAAAAATTCTATAGAAGAATATTATCAGGAATTACAAACTGGCATGATTAGATGTGGTATTGTTGAGGAGAATGAAGCTATGCTTGCACGTTTTCTGGGTGGATTAAATAGAGAGATTCAGACCATTCTAGACTATAAGGAGTATACTAATATCACTCGTTTATTCCATCTTGCTTGTAAAGCTGAACGTGAAGTGCAGGATCGACAAGCATTGGGGCGAACTAACTTTTCTGCAGGCCGACCTTCATCATGGACACCACGTGCATCTTCTACTTCAACTGCACCAGCACCTCCATCCGGTGCCACCTCCAGCCGTGATACAAGAAAACAGGCACAACCACCATTATCTGCCAAGAGCGCACCTGCGGGGCCTGCACAGCGTTCTTCTTCTTCCATGGCATCAACAGGGCACACAAGTGATATTATTTGTCGTCGTTGTAAGGGAGGAGGTCATTATGCGAGAGAATGCAAATCTCCGCGTGTGATGATTGCTACCGCGGATGGTGGCTATGAGTCCGCTAGTGACTATGATGAGGAGACTTTGGCTCTTATTACACGTGAAGAACATGGTGGAGATGATTCTGATCATGAGACGCAATACATGGCTCCTGAAGACGCTGACAGGTATGAATGTTTAGTTGCTCAACGTGTTTTGAGTGTGCAGGTCACACAAGCTGAGCAAAATCAGAGGCACAATTTGTTCCATACCAAGGGAGTTGTGAAGGAACGTTCTGTGCGCGTCATAATAGACGGAGGGAGCTGCAACAACTTGGCTAGCATGGAGATGGTGGAGAAGCTTTCTCTCACCACAAGACCACATCCACATCCTTACTACATCCAATGGTTCAACAACAGTGGCAAGGTTAAGGTAACACGTACTGTTCGTGTGCATTTTTGATGAGGACATCAATACAATTGTTACACCCACAGCCCCTGCTGCTATACATACTGGACCAATTACTAGAGCTCGTGCACGCCAACTAAATTACCAGGTACTTTCGTTTCTTGGTAATGATTCTAATGTTCATGAGAATATGATGCTGCCTAAATTGGATACATTTGTTTTGCTTACAAATGAAGGGCCTAGCTTGGAGAAGGATGAACATTGGAGCAAGAACAAGCATGGAGATGATGGCATGCGCAAGGGAAACAAGAACGGAGTTACAAGTGATGATTTCAGGACTTTGAAGCCACCATAATGGGTGCATGAAGCCTTGGACGAAATATACAAGACGCCACTTCATAAATTTCGTACCGAGGCTATTTTAGGTGCTGCGTCACCTTATTATTGGGCCAGGCCCATGTAATTTCGAAATACATAAGTATAGGCTATTTTTAGAGTCCGTATGTGTGGGGAAACAAGAGATAGGGTTGATTTCGGACCCCTCCACCAAGGGCCACGAAATTCCCCCCCTCTTCCTCCATATATACAGCCCTTAGGGCATCGTTTAGACTTTGGGTTTTGTTTAGATTAAAAGTTCGCCATAGCTGCAACTTCGCGTACTTCGTTTGTGTTCAACGACCAGACAAAGGCGTCACAGAACCCCACCTTGATCAATAAAGCTTTCATCTTATATTCGCAGTATCCAGATTGCAATCTTAGTTTCTTGCTTGTTCTTCGTTTGCTCGCAGGAAACAGACCCTCGTGGTCAGGTTGATCGTGCTCCGGCGTGGTCAATAACCTCTCGGAGTTGGTTTAGCGATTGCTAAGGCGCGACGTCCTCGCACGTTCGTAGTCGGATCGTCAAAGTCGACTTCCACCAAAGCGAAATCCACCATCTCATCGAAAGACGGGACACCTTTGCCTATATCAATGGTATTGATGTCCTCATCAGTGGGCGAGGAGGTGGAGCTCGGGCTCCTGCAGGATTTGAGCGTCGGCAGTCATTCACTCAAGATGGATCGATGGGATGGATGGATTGGATCTGGGTGTGGCTGATGGTTGGTGCAGGGGAATGAGAGGATCCCGAGGTGGGAAATGAGTGCGGCGGCGGCGGCTGGGAGGATCCCTAAAAATTAGGGTTGTCCAAAGTGGACTAGGGATAAACTATATATATAGTAGGTGGGTTGACTTAGGGGTATATCGTCCCTCCGATCGCAATCGAACGATCGCGAATAAAATAGCTAGGAAGTCCAAATAAGAAAATAGTGACGTTTTGTAGACGTTTGGGGATGATCCGGATCCAACGGTGACGACTGCCCAGGTCGGGTCCGGGACAATTTCGGACGAGCGCGAGGGGGGCTGCGGGCTGACAAGAGAGGTTAGGTTGGACCTGGCAGTAGGTAGTGAGATGTGTAGATGGTCTCGAGCCGAGAGAAGAGAAGAGAGGGAGGCCCGGCGACTGTTTCCGGAGACCGAAAACGTCCGACGTTAGACCGACTATATTGCCGCTATAGTTAACCGTTGGGGCGTCAAACGAACTCCGAATGCGACGAAAATTGACAAGCGGCCTACCTACAACATAAAAAACACCGCACACCAACTTTGATCCCATTCTGAGAACATTTTCCGGACACTTATTAAATAATATTTCGGACATGCCGCGGACGCGTGCAAGTGTGTCTGGGCTCAGAACGGACAACGGACGGAACGAGGAGACCAGGATGGATGCAACTTTTGAAAACATGATGATGCAATGCATATGATGACATGACAAGATGCAACACGCAAGCAAATGACAAGGCAACATTAGCGAATAACTGGACGACACCTGGCACATCGGTCTCGGGGCGTCACAAGATATCTCTGCTCCTCGGGAGCCAACCTAGCGAGGCCGCCCCTGGGGAGGTCTTGGTGTCGTCCGCCTCGCGAGGCTTGTGATAGAGGCGGGGGTGTCCCGATCTTTTGATGAGATGATAACTATCGATTTGGTGGAGACGACTTTTACGATCCGACTACAAACATGCACGACGTTGCGCCTTAGCAATCGCTAAACCAATCTCCTGAGGTTACTGACGATGCCGGAAGCACGGTCAACCTGACCACGAAGGTCTATTCCTGCAAGCAATCGAAGAACGAGCAAGAATATGATAAAGCAATCTGAATATTGCAAATATATATGAGGTATTGATAATGGTGGGGATCCGTAAGCGGTCTTGGTCTGGTCGTTGGACACAAACGAAGTACACGAAGTTGCAATGGCTAACTTTTAACTAAACAAATCCCAAGGAAAAGCTACTAGATGGATCTACTTATATAGGAGCAAGGGGTGGCGGCCAAGGAGGTCGGAGGACGTCCCAAGGCAGCCTAAAACTAAATCTAGGTCGTACAAGGCCAATGGGCCCAAGTGGAGGTGATGTAACACCTTTGGCCTTGTAGTTTGACTCGGATTTTGCTGCAGCATCAGATTGTTTCATCCACAACTCAACGCTCCGGACGAATTTGATGGTGATTCCAATTGGGTTGGAAAGTGCACGAAATCTAGTTTCCAATAAAAAAAGAATCACCCAATTCGGAGTCTGTATGAAAAACTTGTGTGCGTTTTGAGTCAGGTGTGTCTGTGCAGTCCGAATCTGAATCCAGAACGTGAGAGACTTGGACTCTATCTTCTCTTGGGCCAAAAGTGACGTGAGAGAACTTTTTGGACAGCAAATAAACATCTCTTTCTTCCTTATCTTCATATGTGGATTGTACAAATGTCCCATACACCTGCAATTAGACAAAACACAAAAGTGTGTGAAGTATTTTTGTTCTGGATAACATAAATAGATTATTGAATAGTTTGCACTAGAAATCACCTGACAAATATGCATATATGCAATATTTTTGGTCATATCCAAGGTAGTCATGTCCTCATCATCCTCCCCTTCTTGAAAATAAAGCCGTCCTCGGCGTTGCTTAATCTGAAATGTGGCTAACAAAAGAGACAAGGTGTACATGTTGTATATGTATATGTCATCCATTTTTAATTCCCTTGATTTTTGCATATATGACACATGAATAGATGAGTAACTTGCATAGTTCATAAAACCTAAAGCCAAAAAATTAGCACAAGAAGTAGAAGGCATGAAAATATTGCAACTCAGTTTGCACATATAAGTGAAGCTCTTATTCATTTCAAAAGATTGACAATGTTCATCATTAAACCATCCCAACATTGGTGAATAAACCTTACTTGCATCAAATTTACATGCTACAACATGCTTAAATAAGCAAACATGCAATAATTCATTCAACACAGAATCATCACCAAGATTAGAGGTCATATCAAAATGATTAAACATTGGTTCTTTTGCATCAATAGTTAATTCAATGGGTGCACTCAAAATTGTTGGTATTTCAGTTGTTTGATCACATGGCAAAGTCAAATTATCAACGTAGTCCTCTAAAATAGGTGGTGTGATCAAAGTAGTGGGTAGCTCATCAGATGGTGCATTCAAATTGACAAGGCATTCATCATTCTCATGTAGAGATGGGAGATCAGTACCTTTGTCATTACCTCTTATGATCAACTCAGATGATGTAGCCACTCTCGGGGGCGATGTGTCACATGGTGGAGGTGATGTAGTCCTGACAACAACGGATGTGGTTGTCATAGTATGCCTAGTAGTTGAAGGAACAATCATATCAACTCTTGGAATGTGCACCGTGCGCTTGTTCTCCTCGTGGCCAACACGTCGTTTTATTTCCTGTTCAGCTTTGCAAGCAAGATGATAGAGGCGGGGGTGTCCCGATCTTTCGATGAGATGATAACTATCGATTTGGTGGAGACGACTTTGACGATCCGACTACAAACGTGCACGACGTTGCGCCTTAGCAATCGCTAAACCAATCTCCTGAGGTTACTGACGATGCCGGAAGCACGGTCAGCCTGACCACGAAGGTCTATTCCTGCAAGCAATCGAAGAACGAGCAAGAATATGATAAAGCAATCTGAATATTGCAAATATATATAAGGTATTGATAATGGTGGGGATCCGTAAGCGGTCTTGGTCTGGTCGTTGGACACAAACGAAGTACACGAAGTTGCAATGGCTAACTTTTAACTAAACAAATCCCAAGGAAAAGCTACTAGATGGATCTACTTATATAGGAGCAAGGGGTGGCGGCCAAGGAGGTGGGAGGACGTCCCAAGGCAGCCTAAAACTAAATCTAGGTCGTACAAGGCCAATGGGCCCAAGTGGAGGTGATGTAACACCTTTGGACTTGTAGTTTGACTCGGATTCTGCTGCAGCATCAGATTGTTTCGTCCACAACTCAACGCTCCGGACGAATTTGAAGGTGATTCCAACTGGGTTGGAAAGTGCACGAAATCTAGTTTCCAACAAAAAAAGAATCACCCAATTCGGAGTCCGTATGAAAAACTTGTGTGCGTTTTGAGTCAGGTATGTCTGTGGAGTCCGAATCTGAATTCAGAACGTGAGAGACTTGGACTCTATCTTCTCTTGGGCCAAAAGTGACGTGAGAGAACTTTTTGGACAGCAAATAAACATCTCTTTCTTCCTTATCTTCATATGTGGATTGCACAAATGTCCCATACACCTGCAATTAGACAAAACACAAAAGTGTGTGAAGTATTTTTGTTCTGGATAACATAAATAGATTATTGAATAGTTTGCACTAGAAATCACCTGACAAATATGCATATATGCAATATTTTTGGTCATATCCAAGGTAGTCATGTCCTCATCATCCTCCCCTTCTTGAAAATAAAGCCGTCCTCGGCGTTGCTTAATCTGAAATGTGGCTAACAAAAGAGACAAGGTGTACATGTTGTATATGTATATGTCATCCATTTTTACTTCCCTTGATTTTTGCATATATGACACATGAATAGATGAGTAACTTGCATAGTTCATAAAATCTAAAGCCAAAAAATTAGCACAAGAAGTAGAAGGCATGAAAATATTGCAACTCAATTTGCACATATAAGTGAAGCTCTTATTCATTTCAAAAGATTGACAATGTTCATCATTAAACCATCCCAACATAGGTGAATAAACCTTACTTGCATCAAATTTACATGCTACAACATGCTTAAATAAGCAAACATGCAATAAGTCATTCAACACAGAATCAGCACCAAGATTAGAGGTCATATCAAAATGATTAAACATTGGTTCTTTTGCATCAATAGTTAATTCAATGGGTGCACTCAAAATTGTTGGTATTTCAGTTGTTTGATCACATGGCAAAGTCAAATTATCAACGTAGTCCTCTAAAATAGGTGGTGTGATCAAAGTAGTGGGTAGCTCATCAGATGGTGCATTCAAATTGACAAGGCATTCATCATTCTCATGTAGAGATGGAAGATCAGTACCTTTGTCATTACCTCTTATGATCAACTCAGATGATGTAGCCACTCTCGGGGGCGATGTGTCACATGGTGGAGGTGATGTAGTCCTGACAACAACGGATGTGGTTGTCATAGTATGCCTAGTAGTTGAAGGAACAATCATATCAACTCTTGGAATGTGCACCGTGCGCTTGTTCTCCTCGTGGCCAACACGTCGTTTTATTTCCTGTTCAGCTTTGCAAGAAAGATGAAACAAATGGTCCATAGGATAACACTCTTCATGAATTAGTATCTCTTGAATATCACGGTTTAATCCTCCCCAAAATCTATCCATAAAATCATCTTCACTTTCTTCTAAAGAGGAATGCAACAAGGTAGTTTGTAAATCATCATAATATTTTGTTACAGTTTCACTACCTTGTTTTAAGTGTTGCAACTTCTTAATCATGTCACGAGTATAATAAGCAGGGACGAAAGTATGTCGCATGGCAAGTTTCAAATCATCCCAAGTAGTAGGTATATAATCAGGGTGTAATCGACAATATTCACTCCACCAAACCAAGGCATAACCAGTGAAAGAACCAACCGCAACCTTAACCTTTTTATGTTCATCGAAATTATGGGAAGCAAATATATTTTTTATGTCGAACTCCCATTTAATATATAAAGAAGGTTTAAAACGGCCATTAAATGGTGGTATAGATACATTAACCTGATCATGTGCATTGGGATGTTTGTGCACCTCTCGTGACGGTTGTGGTATTTGCAAAGGTGGTGGCACGTCTCCCGCGATCGACAAAGCCCATGAATTGACTCTGGATCCTGTCATGATTAGTAGAACAAGAAACAAAACACAAAAATAATGTTCCTATAACTACTAGGATGTGGTGGTAAAACGCTCACAGTAAAGCAAATATCAATGTCTTACAAGTTCTTACCATGCAGCAGGCGGTGATCGGCAACCAGCGGTGTCAAGTAACTCTGAATATTGAGTGAAGCGGTTGCTAGGGGAGCGTACGTATACACGGTGTAGAAATATGTGGAGCTAGGTTGGCTATATATGGTAGCAAAAGATTAGCAATAATCAATTCAAAGATGCAATGTTGAATAAACGCTCAACGACGGTACTGTGCTGGTCCTAGGCTAGACCGGACTAGAGACGCGAGCCTAGAACACTAATGAGGTCACGGCGTAGCACAACTAGCATCAATGAAGGATACTAAGTAGCTCTTGACAGCAAGATATAAGTGAAGATCACAACAGCAGTGAAGATAATGAGGTGAAACAACAGCCAAGCAGGATATATCAACAACTTTGTCTCCAACTTTCCTCTGAAAAAGTTTGTGCCGATTTTTTTGTTTTTTTTTCTTCTCTCTTTTTTTTCCTCACACTTTTTTTTCTTTCTCTCCTTTTTTTTCTCAGACTTTTTTTCCTTTTTTTTCTCTCATTTTTTTTCTCTCTTTTTTTCTCCCTCTTTCCAAAACAAACTAGATAAGATGCAGATTGGATCAAGTGAAGATGTGAACGATCTCAACTATTATTATGACAATGAATGGTGGGTAGCATATGGTGGAAATTGATGGATGGGTGGTGGACAGCGGAAGAGATAATGATGCAGCGGTGGCATGACTAATGTGAACAGAACTCGAAACTCTAAACGAACTAGACACTAAGACCAGCAACTCGACACGGTGATGCAATCGATAATTCAACTATGCAATCAATGAAAAGAAAATTGCAAAGGCTCAGACTGGCTTGGACCAAGGATGAATAGATCTAACTCTTTTTTGTGGCTTTTTCTTGGACAATAGGTAAGAAAGTAAATCTAATCTAGGAAAACTGGAAATTCTCACCGAGCAACCTGAAAACTGATACCACTTGATAGAGGCGGGGGTGTCCCGATCTTTCGATGAGATGATAACTATCGATTAGGTGGAGACGACTTTGACGATCCGACTACAAACATGCACGACGTTGCGCCTTAGCAATCGCTAAACCAATCTCCTGAGGTTACTGACGATGCCGGAAGCACGGTCAACCTGACCACGAAGGTCTATTCCTGCAAGCAATCGAAGAACGAGCAAGAATATGATAAAGCAATCTGAATATTGCAAATATATATGAGGTATTGATAATGGTGGGGATCCGTAAGCGGTCTTGGTCTGGTCGTTGGACACAAACGAAGTACACGAAGTTGCAATGGCTAACTTTTAACTAAACAAATCCCAAGGAAAAGCTACTAGATGGATCTACTTATATAGGAGCAAGGGGTGGCGGCCAAGGAGGTCGGAGGACGTCCCAAGGCAGCCTAAAACTAAATCTAGGTCGTACAAGGCCAATGGGCCCAAGTGGAGGTGATGTAACACCTTTGGCCTTGTAGTTTGACTCGGATTTTGCTGCAGCATCAGATTGTTTCATCCACAACTCAACGCTCCGGACGAATTTGATGGTGATTCCAATTGGGTTGGAAAGTGCACGAAATCTAGTTTCCAATAAAAAAAGAATCACCCAATTCGGAGTCTGTATGAAAAACTTGTGTGCGTTTTGAGTCAGGTGTGTCTGTGCAGTCCGAATCTGAATCCAGAACGTGAGAGACTTGGACTCTATCTTCTCTTGGGCCAAAAGTGACGTGAGAGAACTTTTTGGACAGCAAATAAACATCTCTTTCTTCCTTATCTTCATATGTGGATTGTACAAATGTCCCATACACCTGCAATTAGACAAAACACAAAAGTGTGTGAAGTATTTTTGTTCTGGATAACATAAATAGATTATTGAATAGTTTGCACTAGAAATCACCTGACAAATATGCATATATGCAATATTTTTGGTCATATCCAAGGTAGTCATGTCCTCATCAGCTTGGCCCCTCGCAAGGGTCTTGAGTGGTTGCTGCCGAAGGTGGGCCGTACCAGGCAATTGGTGGAGCCACGCCCTGGGCTGCAGGCAGGCAAGTCTGGGTACCCCCATTCCCAGGACGCCGACAACTCATACGTCTCAAATGTATCTATAATTTTTGATTGTTTGATGTTGTTATAGTATCAATCTTGTATGTTTTATATTCATTTACTATCAACTTTATATCATTTTTCGGGACTAACCTATTTACATAGTGCCCAGTGCCAATTGCTAGTTTTTGCTTGGTTTTACTTTGCAGAATATCAATACCAAAGGGAGTCCAAATGCAATGAAACTTTCTGGAGATTTTTTTCTGCCCAGAAGACACTCACAGAGCCAAATAAGTGCATGGGAGGAGGCCCGTGGGGCCCACTAGGTGATGAGGACATCAATACAATTGTTACACCCACAACCCCTGCTGCTATACATACTGGACCAATTACTAGAGCTCGTGCACGCCAACTAAATTACCAGGTACTTTCGTTTCTTGGTAATGATTCTAATGTTCATGAGAATATGATGCTGCCTAAATTGGATACATTTGTTTTGCTTACAAATGAAGGGCCTAGCTTGGAGAAGGATGAACATTGGAGCAAGAACAAGCATGGAGATGATGGCATGCGCAAGGGGAACAAGAACGGAGTTACAAGTGATGATTTCAGGACTTTGAAGCCACCATAATGGGTGCATGAAGCCTTGGACGAAATATACAAGATGCCACTTCATAAATTTCGTCCCGAGGCTATTTTAGGTGCTGCGTCACCTTATTATTGGGCCAGGCCCATGTAATTTCGAAATACATAAGTATAGGCTATTTTTAGAGTCCGTATGTGTGGGGAAACAAGAGATAGGGTTGATTTTGGACCCCTCCACCAAGGGCCATGAAATTCCCCCCTCTTCCTCCATATATACAGCCCTTAGGGCATCGTTTAGACTTTGGGGTTTTGTTTAGATTAAAAGTTCGCCATAGCTGCAACTTCGCGTACTTCGTTTGTGTTCAACGACCAGACAAAGGCGTCACAGAACCCCACCTTGATCAATAAAGCTTTCATCTTATATTCGCAATATCCAGATTGCAATCTTAGTTTCTTGCTTGCTCTTCGTTTGCTCGCAGGAAACAGACCCTCGTGGTCAGGTTGATCGTGCTCCGGCGTGGTCAATAACCTCTCGGAGTTGGTTTAGCGATTGCTAAGGCGCGACGTCCTCGCACGTTCGTAGTCGGATCGTCAAAGTCGACTTCCACCAAAGCGAAATCCACCATCTGATCGAAAGACGGGACACCTTTGCCTCTATCAAGTGGTATCAGATTTCCAGGTTGCTCGGTGAGATTTTACAGTTTTTCGTAGTTTAGATCGAGTCTGTTCTTCATACCTATAGTCCACGAAAAAGCCACAAAAAAAAATTAGGTTTAGTTCATCATATCCGAACCAATCTGAGCCTTGCATAATCTTTTTAGGGTTTTGCTTTGTTGAATTTGCGGTTGCATCGTCGTGTCTAGTTGCTGGTCTTAGAGTCTAGTCTTTTAGAGTTTCGAGTTCTGGTCATAAGTTGTCACGCCGCCGCCGCACCATCATCATCGCCCCTGCCATCTACCACCACCGCACCGAATCCGTATCCATATACCACCACCAATCCGTGTCCATATACCACCACCGATCTATATCCATATACTACCACCGCTACCACCACCGCTGCCATATACCACCACCATATATCCACCACCAATCCGAGTTCTTTGCTTATTAGGTTTGTTTTCGGGATCCATCTAGATTCCGATTCGTGTTTCCTTGCTAGAGTAGGTTTCGAAAAAAAAGAGTCGGGTAGCCACGCTCCGTTTAGGCCCAAAATTTTTCGAAAACGCATTTTTTGAAAAAATTTCTGGCTATCCTATTTTTAGGTGTTTCTGAGTGTTTTGAGACAGGTGCCATTATAGGAAGTTTTTTTTTGACCCGTTTCCAGTTTTTGGGTCCGGGCAGTCAAAAAAAAAATTGGTCGAAAAAATTTCGTGCCCATCCTGTCAGTTTGAGCTAAGAAGAGTTTTGAGACACTCGCCGTTATAGTGATTTTTCGCAAAAAAAAAAGCAGCGCAAAAAAAAAGCGAAAAAAAATTCCAGAGTGTGCTTTTCCCTTGTTTACGTGCCGCGCCGTGATTTTGTTAGTGTTCTAGGCTCGCGTCTCTAGCACAGTCTAGCCTAGGACCAGCACAGTACCGTCGTTGAGCGTTTATTCAACTTTGCATCTCTGAATTGATTATTGCTGACCCTTTTTGCTACCATATTATAAGCCTTCCCAGCTCCACATACATCTACGTCGTGCGTTTGACTCTCCCTGGTAATCGCTCTATCCAAGCTTTGAGAGTTTTTGACTACAACGGTTGCCGATCACCGCCTGCTGCTGGGTAAGAACTGGTAAGAATTTGAGATTTGCTTGACGGATTTGTGACACCCACCACCACCACTTGTTCATAGTCTGTAGGATCATATTCTTGTGTGTTTCTATTGCTGCTAACCATGCCAGGATCACAAGCCGACGAGATTGACTGGGAGAATTTATCGAACAAGGAGCTTCATGATAAGTTTCAGCAAATGATGACTGAACAGGTGCAAGATGTGCTGAACAATTTTGAAGAGGCCATGGAGAAGATCACTGGCCTTGAGAAGACGTTCGAAACAAAGCTCGATAACAAGTTTAATGAATTGCTCGCGCGTCTTCCACCACCACCACCCGCTGCACCTAACGCACCTCTCCAACAACAACAACAACGACTACCTCCACGTCGCGAAGCAGACCTCCGCCGAGCAAGCCATGTTCCTCTTGCGTTTGGCCAAACTGTTGGTGCTGCTGTTGATACTTCTGTGGCTCCTGCTGCTGATGCGGAGGAGGATGATTATGTGGGAGATTATGAGGATGAGGTTGATCAAAATCAACACTACGTGCAGCCACCTGTACCACCACCAGCAGGTCGACCTCAGGTATATATTCGTAATGGTAGGCCTGCACCACCACCTCAGGTACGAGATGATGTCCATATTCCTAAACTGAAATTGAATATTCCACCATTTGAGGGTAGATATGTTCCTGATATATATCTTACTTGGGAGTTAGAAACTGAACAACGATTTACATGTTTACAATATCCTGAGGAGAGATGAGTTGCTGCTGCCGTTTGTGCTTTCACTAGTTTTGCATGTGTATGGTGGTCTGAACATTGTAGATTATATCCTATTCCAACTACTTGGGTTGCTTTGAAAACTGCTATGCGTACGCGTTGGGTTCCACCATATTATCAACGTGAATTGCTTCAAAAATTGCAGCGTTTAAGACAAGGGAAAAATTCTGTAGAAGAATATTATCAGGAATTACAAACTGGCATGATTAGATGTGGTATTGTTGAGGAGAATGAAGCTATGCTTGCACGTTTTCTGGGTGGATTAAATAGAGAGATTCAGACCATTCTAGACTATAAGGAGTATACTAATATCACTCGTTTATTCCATCTTGCTTGTAAAGCTGAACGTGAAGTGCAGGATCGACAAGCATTGGGGCGAACTAACTTTTCTGCAGGCCGACCTTCATCATGGACACCACGTGCATCTTCTACTTCAACTGCGCCAGCACCTCCATCTGGTGCCACCTCCAGCCGTGATACAAGAAAACAGGCACAACCACCATTATCTGCCAAGAGCGCACCTGCGGGGCCTGCACAGCGTTCTTCTTCTTCCATGGCATCAACAGGGCACACAAGTGATATTATTTGTCGTCGTTGTAAGGGAGGAGGTCATTATGCGAGAGAATGCAAATCTCCGCGTGTGATGATTGCTACCGCGGATGGTGGATATGAGTCCGCTAGTGACTATGATGAGGAGACTTTGGCTCTTATTACACGTGAAGAACATGGTGGAGATGATTCTGATCATGAGACGCAATACATGGCTCCTGAAGACGCTGACAGGTATGAATGTTTAGTTGCTCAACGTGTTTTGAGTGTGCAGTTCACACAAGCTGAGCAAAATCAGAGGCACAATTTGTTCCATACCAAGGGAGCTGTGAAGGAACATTCTGTGCGCGTCATCATAGACGGAGGGAGCTGCAACAACTTGGCTAGCATGGAGATGGTGGAGAAGCTTTCTCTCACCACAAGACCACATCCACATCCTTACTACATCCAATGGTTCAACAACAGCGGCAAGGTTAAGGTAACACGTACTGTTCGTGTGCATTTTAGTATCTCTACATATGCTGATTATGTTGATTGTGATGTGGTACCTATGCAAGCATGTTCCTTATTACTTGGTAGACCATGGCAATTTGATAAAAATTCTGTACACCATGGTAGAAACAATCACTATACTCTTGTTCATAAGGATAAAAATATTACTTTGCTTCCTATGACTCCTGATTCCATTTTGAAAGATGATATTAATAGAGCTAATAAAGCAAAACAGGAGACGAATAAGAGTGAAAATCAGATTGTGGCAAAAGAATTTGAGCAACAAATGAAGCCTAATAATAAACCATCTAGTGTTGCTTCTGAAATTAAATTGAAAAGTGCATGTTTATTTGCCACCAAATCTGATATTGATGAGCTAGATTTCAGCAAATCTATTTGCTATGCTTTTGTGTGCAAAGAGGCATTATTTTCATTCGAGGACGTGCCTTCCTATTTGCCTCCTGCTGTCACTAACATTTTGCAGGAGTTCGCTGACGTCTTTCCACAAGACGTGCCACCGAGATTACCGCCTATTCGAGGGATTGAGCATCAGATTGACTTAATTCCCGGTGCTTCACTGCCAAACCGTGCACCATACCGTACCAATCCAGAGGAGACGAAGGAGATTATGCGTCAAGTACAAGAGCTTCTCGACAAAGGTTATATACGCGAATCCCTTAGTCCTTGTGTTGTTCCTATTATTCTAGTGCCGAAAAAGGATGGTACATCACGTATGTGTGTTGATTGTAGAGGCATTAATAATATTACTATTCGTTATCGTCATCCTATTCCTAGGCTAGATGATATGCTTGATGAATTGAGTGGCTCTACAATATTCTCCAAAGTTGATTTGCGTAGTGGATACCATCAAATTCGTATGAAATTGGGAGATGAATGGAAAACAGAATTTAAAACTAAGTTTGGATTATATGAGTGGTTAGTCATGCCTTTTGGGTTAACTAATGCGCCTAGTACTTTCATGAGACTAATGAACGAAGTTTTACGTGCTTTCATTGGATGATTTGTGCTAGTCTATTTTGATGATATACTGATTTATAGCAGATCTTTGGAAGAACATTTGGAACATTTACGTGCTGTTTTTATTGCTCTACGTGATGCACGTTTGTTTGGTAACCTTAGGAAGTGCACCTTTAGCACCGACCGAGTATCTTTTCTTGGCTATGTTGTTACTCCACAGGGAATTGAAGTTGACAAAGCCAAGATTGAAGCTATTGAGAGTTGGCCGCAGCCCAAAACGGTCACACAAGTGAGGAGTTTTCTTGGCCTCGCTGGATTCTATAGGCGTTTTGTGAGAGATTTCAGCACCATTGCTGCACCTCTCAACGAGCTTACAAAGAAGGATGTGCCTTTTGTTTGGGGTACCGCACAGGAAGAAGCCTTCACGGTATTGAAAGATAAGTTGACACATGCTCCTTTACTCCAACTTCCTGATTTTAATAAGACTTTTGAGCTTGAATGTGATGCTAGTGGAATTGGATTAGGAGGTGTGTTATTACAAGATGGCAAACCTGTTGCATACTTTTCTGAAAAATTGAGTGGGCCTAGTCTGAATTATTCTACTTACGATAAAGAATTATATGCTCTTGTTCGGACTTTAGAAACATGGCAACATTATTTATGGCCCAAAGAATTTGTTATACATTCTGATCATGAATCTTTGAAACATATTAAAAGTCAAGCTAAACTGAATCGTAGACTTGCTAAATGGGTTGAATTCATTGAGACTTTCTCTTATGTCATTAAACATAAGAAGGGAAAAGAAAATGTTATTGCTGATGCATTGTCTCGTCGCTATACTATGCTTTCACAACTTGACTTCAAAATATTTGGTTTGGAGACCATCAAAGATCAATATGTGCATGATGCTGATTTTAAAGATGTAATGCAGAATTGTAAAGAAGGAAGAATGTGGAACAAGTTTGTCGTTAACGATGGATTTGTGTTTCGTGCTAACAAGCTATGCATTCCAGCTAGCTCCGTTCGTCTTTTGTTGTTGCAGGAGGCGCATGGAGGAGGATTAATGGGACACTTTGGCGTGAAGAAGACGGAGGACGTACTTGCTACACATTTCTTTTGGCCAAAGATGAGACGGGATGTTGAGCGTTTTATTGCTCGCTGCACTACATGTCAAAAAGCTAAGTCACGACTCAATCCTCATGGTTTATATATGCCTTTGCCTGTACCTAGTGTTCCTTGGGAGGATATATCTATGGACTTTGTTTTAGATTTACCTCGAACAAAGAAGGGGAGGGATAGCATATTTGTTGTCGTGGATAGATTCTCGAAAATGGCACACTTTATACCATGTCATAAAAGCGATGATGCTGTTAATGTTGCTGATTTGTTCTTTCGTGAAATTATTCGCTTGCATGGTGTGCCAAATACTATTGTTTCAGATCGTGATACTAAATTTCTTAGCCACTTTTGGAGATGTTTATGGGCTAAGTTGGGGACTAAACTGCTTTTTAGTACTACTTGTCACCCCCAAACTGATGGACAAACTGAAGTAGTCAATAGAACGTTGTCTACTATGCTTAGGGCTGTTTTGAAGAATATAAGAAAATGTGGGAGGAATGCTTGCCTCATATTGAATTTGCTTATAATCGTTCATTGCATTCTACTACTAAGATGTGCCCTTTTGAAGTTGTGTATGGTTTCCTACCTCGTGCACCTATTGATTTGTTGCCTCTTCCATCTTCGGAGAAGGTTAATTTTGATGCTAAACAACGTGCTGAATTGATTTTAAAAATGCATGAGTTAACTAAGGAAAACATTGAGCGTATGAATGCTAAATATAAACTTGCTGGAGATAAGGGTAGAAAACATGTTGTGTTTGCACCTGGAGATCTTGTTTGGTTACATTTGCGTAAGGATAGATTTTGATAGAGGCAAAGGTGTCCCGTCTTTCGATGAGATGGTGGATTTCGCTTTGGTGGAAGTCGACTTTGACGATCCGACTACGAACGTGCGAGGACGTCGCGCCTTAGCAATCGCTAAACCAACTCCGAGAGGTTATTGACCACGCCGGAGCACGATCAACCTGACCACGAGGGTCTGTTTCCTGCGAGCAAACGAAGAACAAGCAAGAAACTAAGATTGCAATCTGGATATTGCGAATATAAGATGAAAGCTTTATTGATCAAGGTGGGGTTCTGTGACGCCTTTGTCTGGTCGTTGAACACAAACGAAGTACGCGAAGTTGCAGCTATGGCGAACTTTTAATCTAAACAAAACCCAAAGTCTAAACGATGCCCTAAGGGCTGTATATATGGATGAAGAGGGGGAGAATTTCGTGGCCCTTGGTGGAGGGGTCCGAAATCAACCCTATCTCTTGTTTCCCCACACATACGGACTCTAAAAATAGCCTATACTTATGTATTTCGAAATTACATGGGCCTGGCCCAATAATAAGGTGACGCAGCACCTAAAATAGCCTCGGGACGAAATTTATGAAGTGGCGTCTTGTATATTTCGTCCAAGGCTTCATGCACCCATTATGGTGGCTTCAAAGTCCTGAAATCATCACTTGTAACTCCGTTCTTGTTTCCCTTGCGCATGCCATCATCTCCATGCTTGTTCTTGCTCCAATGTTCATCCTTCTCCAAGCTAGGCCCTTCATTTGTAAGCAAAAAAAATGTATCCAATTTAGGCAGCATCATATTCTCATGAACATTAGAATCATTACCAAGAAACGAAAGTACCTGGTAATTTAGTTGGCGTGCACGAGCTCTAGTAATTGGTCCAGTATGTATAGCAGCAGGGGCTGTGGGTGTAACAATTGTATTGATGTCCTCATCATCCTCCCCTTCTTGAAATGAAGTCGTCCTCGACGGAAGTTCATCTTCCTCACCCAAATAAGGCTTCAAATCTGCAATGTTAAAAGTGGGACTAACCCCAAAATCTGCAGGCAGCTCAATTTTATATGCATTATCATTTATTTTCTCTAACACCTTAAAGGGACCATCAGCACGTGGCATTAGCTTTGATTTGCGCAAATCAGGAAATCTATCCTTACGCAAATGTAACCAAACAAGATCTCCAGGTGCAAACACAACATGTTTTCTACCCTTATCTCCAGCAAGTTTATATTTAGCATTCATACGCTCAATGTTTTCCTTAGTTAACTCATGCATTTTTAAAATCAATTCAGCACGTTGTTTAGCATCAAAATTAACCTTCTCCGAAGATGGAAGAGGCAACAAATCAATAGGTGCACGAGGTAGGAAACCATACACAACTTCAAAAGGGCACATCTTAGTAGTAGAATGCAATGAACGATTATAAGCAAATTCAATATGAGGCAAGCATTCCTCCCACATTTTCTTATTATTCTTCAAAACAGCCCTAAGCATAGTAGACAATGTTCTATTGACTACTTCAGTTTGTCCATCAGTTTGGGAGTGACAAGTAGTACTAAAAAGCAGTTTAGTCCCCAACTTAGCCCATAAACATCTCCAAAAGTGGCTAAGAAATTTAGTATCACGATCTGAAACAATAGTATTTGGCACACCATGCAAGCGAATAATTTCACGAAAGAACAAATCAGCAACATTAACAGCATCATCGCTTTTATGACATGGTATAAAGTGTGCCATTTTCGAGAATCTATCCACGACAACAAATATGCTATCCCTCCCCTTCTTTGTTCGAGGTAAACCTAAAACAAAGTCCATAGATATATCCTCCCAAGGAACACTAGGTACAGGCAAAGGCATATATAAACCATGAGGATTGAGTCGTGACTTGGCTTTTTGACATGTAGTGCAGCGAGCAATAAAACGCTCAACATCCCGTCTCATCTTTGGCCAAAAGAAATGTGTAGCAAGTACGTCCTCCGTCTTCTTCACGCCAAAGTGTCCCATTAATCCTCCTCCATGCGCCTCCTGCAACAACAAAAGACGAATGGAGCTAGCTGGAATGCATAGCTTGTTAGCACGAAACACAAATCCATCGTTAACAACAAACTTGTTCCACATTCTTCCTTCTTTACAATTCTGCATTACATCTTTAAAATCAGCATCATGCACATATTGATCTTTGATGGTCTCCAAACCAAATATTTTGAAGTCAAGTTGTGAAAGCATAGTATAGCGACGAGACAATGCATCAGCAATAACATTTTCTTTTCCCTTCTTGTGTTTAATGACATAAGGGAAAGTCTCAATGAATTCCACCCATTTAGCATGTCTATGATTCAGTTTAGCTTGACTTTTAATATGTTTCAAAGATTCATGATCAGAATGTATAACAAATTCTTTGGGCCATAAATAATGTTGCCATGTTTGATGAGGACATCAATACAATTGTTACACCCACAGCCCCTGCTGCTATACATACTGGACCAATTACTAGAGCTCGTGCACGCCAACTAAATTACCAGGTACTTTCGTTTCTTGGTAATGATTCTAATGTTCATGAGAATATGATGCTGCCTAAATTGGATACATTTGTTTTGCTTACAAATGAAGGGCCTAGCTTGGAGAAGGATGAACATTGGAGCAAGAACAAGCATGGAGATGATGGCATGCGCAAGGGGAACAAGAACGGAGTTACAAGTGATGATTTCAGGACTTTGAAGCCACCATAATGGGTGCATGAAGCCTTGGACGAAATATACAAGATGCCACTTCATAAATTTCGTCCCGAGGCTATTTTAGGTGCTGCGTCACCTTATTATTGGGCCAGGCCCATGTAATTTAGAAATACATAAGTATAGGCTATTTTTAGAGTCCGTATGTGTGGGGAAACAAGAGATAGGGTTGATTTCGGACCCCTCCACCTAGGGCCACGAAATTCCCCCCTCTTCCTCCATATATACAGCCCTTAGGGCATCGTTTAGACTTTGGGGTTTTGTTTAGATTAAAAGTTCGCCATAGCTGCAACTTCGCGTACTTCGTTTGTGTTCAACGACCAGACAAAGGCGTCACAGAACCCCACCTTGATCAATAAAGCTTTCATCTTATATTCGCAATATCCAGATTGCAATCTTAGTTTCTTGCTTGCTCTTCGTTTGCTCGCAGGAAACAGACCCTCGTGGTCAGGTTGATCGTGCTCCGGCGTGGTCAATAACCTCTCTGAGTTGGTTTAGCGATTGCTAAGGCGCGACGTCCTCGCACGTTCGTAGTCGGATCGTCAAAGTCGACTTCCACCAAAGCGAAATCCACCATCTCATCAAAAGACGGGACACCTTTGCCTCTATCACTAGGCAGCAGGGCGCACCCTAGTGGGTAGTGGAGCCCACGGTAAGCTTCTCCACTGACATCCACCTCAATAAATACTCTAAAATCGCCAAAACCCTAGGGGAGTCAAGGAAATATATTTTCCGCCGCCGCAAGTTCCAGAACCACGAGATCCAATCTAGAGGCCTTTTTCGGCACTCTGCCGGAGGGGGCAACGATCACGGAGGGGTTCTTCATCATCCTTGTTGCCCCATCGATGATGCGTGAGCAGTTTACCACAGACCTACGGGTTCGTAGCTAGTAGCTAGATGGCTTCTTCTCTCTTTTTGACCTTCAATACAATGTTCCCCTCGATGTTCCTAGAGATCTATTTGATGTAATGACTTCTTGCATTGTGTTTGTTGGGACCCAATGAATTGTGGGTTTATGATCAGTTTTATCCATGAATATTATTTGAATCTTCGCTCAACTCTTTTATGCATGATTGTTATAGCCTCGTATTTCCTCTCCGAAATTTTGGTTTGGTTTGACCAACTAGATTGGTTTTTCTGGCCATGGGAAGAGGTGCTTTGTGATGGGTTCGATGTTGCGGTGCTCAATCCCAGTGACAAAAAGAGACATGACACACATGTATCATTGCTATTAAGGATAAAAAGATGGGGCCTATTCCTACATGAATAGATCTTGTCTACATCATGGCATCGTTCTTATTCCGTTACTCCGTGTTTCCATGAACTTAATACACTAGATGCATGCTGGATAGTGGTCGATGTGTGGAGTAATAGTAGTTGATGCAGAATCGTTTCGGTCTACTAATCTTCGACGCGATGCCTATATATATGATCATTGCCTTGGTGATGAGGACATCAATACCATTGTTACACCCACAGCCCCTACTGTTACATATACTGGACCAATTACTAGAGCTCGCGCACACTAATTAAATTACCAGGTACTTTCGTTTCTTGGTAATGATTCTAATGTTCATGAGATTATGATGCTGCCTAAATTGGATACATTTGTTTTGCTTACAAATGAAGGGCCTAGCTTGGAGAAGGATGAACATTGGAGCAAGAACACGCATGGAGTTGATGGCATGCGCAAGGGGATCAAGAACGGAGTTACAAGTGATGATTTCAGGACTTTGAAGCCACCATAAGGAGTGCATGAAGCCTTGGACGAAATATACAAGATGCCACTTCATAATATTTGTCCATAGGCTATTCTAGGTGCTGCGTCACCTTATTAATGGGCCAGGCCCATGTAATTTCAAAATACTTAAGTATAGGCTATTTTTAGAGTCCGTATGTGTGGGGAAACAAGAGTTAGGGTTGGTTTCGGACCCCACCCTCAAGGGCCACGAAATTCCCCCCTCTTCCTCCATATATACAGCCCTTAGGGCGTCGTTTAGACTTTGGGTTTTGTTTAGATTAAAAGTTCGCCAGAGCTGCAACTTCGAGTACTTCGTTTGTGTCCAACGACCAGACCAAGACGTCACAGAACCCCACCTTGATCAATAAAGCTTTCATCATACATTCGCAATATCCCGATTGCAATCTCAGTTTCTTGCTTGTTCTTCGTTTGCTCGCAGGAAACAGACCCTCGTGGTCAGGTTGATCGTGCTCCGGCGTGGTCAATAACCCTCGGAAGTTGGTTTAGCGATTGCTAAGGCGCGACGTCTGGCACGTTCGTAGTCGGATCGTCAAGGTCGACTCTCACAGAAAATGATAGCCACCATCTCATCGAAACATCGGGACACCTTAGCCTCTATCAAGTGGTATCAGATTTCCAGGTTGCTCGGTGAGATTTTACAGTTTTTCGTAGATTAGATCGAGTCTATTCTTCATACCTACAGTCCACGAAAAAGCCAGAAAAAAATTAGGGTTAGTTCATCATATCCGAACCAATCTGAGCCTTTGCATAATATTTTTAGGGTTTTTGCTTTGTTGAATTTGTGGTTGCATCGTCATGTCAAGTTGCTGGTCTTAGAGTCTAGTCTTTTAGAGTTTCGAGTTCTGGTCATAAGTTGTCACGCCGCCGCCGCACCATCATCATCGCCTTGCCATCTACCACCATTGCTTCTCTGCCACTGCTCTGAATCCGTATCCATATACCACCACCAATCCGTATCCATATACCACCACCAATCTGTATCCATATACCACCACCGCTACCATATACCACCACCGCTGCCATATACCATAACCATATATCCACCACCAATCCGAGTTCTTCTCATATTAGGTTTGTTCTTGAGATCAATCTAAATTCGGATTCGTGTTTCCTTGCCTGCATAGGTCTCGGAAAAAAAAGAGTCTGGAGACCCCCAGGCAGTTTTTAGGCCAAAATTTTCACGGGCAATATTTTTTCCCTATCCTATTTTTAGGCTTTTCTGAGTCTTTTGAGCCACGTGCCATCATAGTGATTTTTTGTTGCACTTTTTCGTCGTCGCTGCACTGATTTCCGAAAAAAAAAGTGATTTTTTTTTCGTGCCCATCGTAGCAGTTGACGAGGGAAGAGTTTTGAGACACTCGCCATTATAGTGATTTTTCGCAAAAAAAAAGAGGAGCGCAAAAAAAGGAGCGCAAAAAAAAGAGCCAAAAAAAAGAGTTCCAGAGTGTGCTTTTCCCTTATTTACGTGCAGCGCCGTGATTTTGTTAGTGTTCTAGGCTCGCGTCTCTAGCACGGTCTAGCCTAGGACCAGCACAGTACCGTCGTTGAGCGTTTATTCAACTTTGCATCTCTGAATTGATTATTGCTGACCCTTTTTGCTACCATACTATAAGCCTTCCCAGCTCCACATACATCTACGTCGTGCGTTTGACTCTCCCTGGCAATCGCTCTATCCAAGCTTTTGAGAAGTTTTGACTACAACGGTTGCCGATCACCGCCTGCTGCTGGGTAAGAACTGGTAAGAATTTGAGATTTGCTTGACGGATTTGTGACACCCGCCACCACCACCACTTGTTAGTAGTCTGTAGGATCATATTCTTGTGTGTTTCTATTGCTGCTAACCATGCCAGGATCACAAGCCGACGAGACTGACTGGGAGAACTTGACGAACAAGGAGCTTCATGATACGTTTCAGCAAATGATGAGTGGACAGGTGCAAGATGTGATAAACAGATTTGAAGAGGCCATGGAGAAGATAGATGGCATGGAGAAGACGATTGAAACAATGCTCGATAACAAGTTTGCTGAATTGCTTTCGCATTTTCCACCACCACCACCGGCTGCTCCTGCCACACCTCTGCAACAACAGCAACAACATCGACTACCTCCACGTCGAGAAACAGCCCTCCGCCGAGCGAGCCGTGTCCCTCTTCAGTCGGGCCAAACTGCTGGTGCTGCTGTTGATACTTCTGTGGCTCCTACTGCTGATCTGGAGGAGGATGATTATGTGGGAGATTATGAGGATGAGGTTGATCAAAATCAGAACTACGTGCCACCACCAGCACAACAACCACCAGGTCGTCCACATGCAAATAATGGCAATGGTAGGGCTCACCCTCAGGTACGAGATCATGACCATCTCCCTAAACTGAAATTGAATATTCCACCATTTGAGGGTAGATATGTTCCTGATATATATCTTACTTGGGAGTTAGAAACTGAACAACGATTTACATGTTTACAATATCCCGAGGAGAGACGTGTTCCTGCTGCTGTTTGTGCGTTCACTAGTTTTGCATGTGTTTGGTGGTCTGAGCATTGTAGATTATATCCTATTCTGGCTACTTGGGCTGCTTTGAAAACTGCTATGCGTACTCGTTGGGTTCCACCATATTATCAACGTGAATTACTTCAAAAATTGCAGTGCTTAAGACAGGGAAAAAATTCTGTAGAAGAATATTATCAGGAATTACAAACTGGCATGATTAGATGTGGTATTGTTGAGGAGAATGAAGCTATGCTTGCACGTTTTATGGGTGGATTAAATAGAGAGATTCAGACGATTCACTTGTTTATTCCATCTTGCTTGTAAAGCTGAACGTGAAGTGCAGGATCGACAGGCATTGGCGCGGACTAACTTTTCTGCAGGTCGACCTTCATCATGGACACCACGTGCATCATCTACTTCCACACGTTCTGCTACACCGGCGCCTCCGTCGGCTGCCACCTCCAACTGTGATAGAATAAAGCAGGCACAATCACCACTATCTGCCAAGAGCACACCTTCTGGGCCTGCAAAGAGCTCTTCTTCATCCATGGCATCAACAGGGCAAACACATGATATTATTTGTCGACGTTGCAAGGGTGGAGGTCATTTTGCGAGAGAATGCCCATCTAAGCGCGTGATGATTGTTACTGAGGATGGTGGGTATGAGTCCGCTAGTGACTATGATGAGGAGACTTTGGCTCTTATTACACGTGAAGAACACGGTGGAGACGATTCTGATCATGAGACGCAATACATGGCTCCTGAAGATGCTGACAGGTATGAATGTTTAGTTGCTCAACGTGTTTTGAGTGTGCAGGTTACACAAGCTGAGCAAAATCAGAGGCATAATTTGTTCCATACAAAGGGAGTTGTGAAGGAACGTTCTGTTCGCGTGATCATAGATGGAGGGAGCTGCAATAACTTGGCTAGCATGGAGATGGTGGAGAAGCTATCTCTCTCCACAAGACCACATCCACATCCTTACTACATCCAATGGTTCAACAATAGCGGCAAGGTTAAGGTAACACGTACTGTTCGTGTGCATTTTAGTATCTCTACATATGCTGATTATGTTGATTGTGATGTGGTACCTATGCAAGCATGTTCCTTATTACTTGGTAGACCATGGCAATTTGATAAAAATTCTGTACACCATGGTAGAAACAATCAGTATACTCTTGTTCATAATGATAAAAATATTACTTTGCTTCCTATGACTCCTGATTCCATTTTGAAAGATGATATTAATAGAGCTAATAAAGCAAAACAGGAGACAAATAAGAGTGAAAATCAGATTGTGGCAAAAGAATTTGAGCACCAAATGAAGCCTAATAATAAACCATCTACTGTTGTTTCTGAAATTAAATTGAAAAGTGCATGTTTACTTGCCACCAAATCTGATATTGATGAGCTAGATTTTAGCAAATCTGTTTGCTATGCTTTTGTGTGCAAAGAGGCATTATTTTCATTCGAGGACGTGCCTTCCTCTTTGCCCCCTGCTGTCACTAACATTTTGCAGGAGTTCGCTGACGTCTTTCCACAAGACGTGCCACCGGGATTACCACCTATTCGAGGGATTGAGCATCAAATTGACTTAATTCCCGGTGCTTCGCTACCCAACCGTGCACCATACCATACCAATCCAGAGGAGACGAAGGAGATTATGCGTCAAGTACAAGAACTGCTCGACAAAGGTTATATACGCGAATCCGTTAGTCCTTGTGTTGTTCCTATCATTTTAGTGCCGAAAAAGGATGGTACGTCGCGTATGTGCGTTGATTGTAGAGGCATTAATAATATTACTATTTGTTATCGTCATCCTATTCCTAGGCTAGATGATATGCTTGATGAATTGAGTGGCTCTACAATATTCTCCAAAGTTGATTTGCGTAGTGGATACAATCAAATTCGTATGAAATTGGGTGATGAATGGAAAACAGCATTTAAAACTAAGTTTGGATTATATGAGTGGTTAGTCCTGCCTTTTGGGTTAACTAATGCACCTAGTACTTTCATGAGGTTAATGAACGAAGTTTTACGTGCTTTCGTTGGACGATTTGTGGTAGTTTACTTTGATGACATATTGATTTATAGCAAATCTTTGGAGGAACATTTGGAACATTTACGTGCTGTTTTTATTGCTCTACGTGATGCACGTTTGTTTGGAAACCTTGGAAAGTGCACCTTTTGCACCGACCGAGTATCTTTTCTTGGCTATGTTGTTACTCCACAGGGAATTGAAGTTGATAAAGCCAAGATTGAAGCTATTGAGAGTTGGCCGCAACCCAAAACGGTCACACAAGTGAGGAGTTTCCTTGGCCTCGCTGGTTTCTATAGGCGTTTTGTGAGAGATTTCAGCACCATTGCTGCACCTCTCAACGAGCTTACAAAGAAGGATGTGCCTTTTGTTTGGGGTACCGCACAGGAAGAAGCCTTCACGGTATTGAAAGATAAGTTGACACATGCTCCTTTACTCCACCTTCCTAATTTCAATAAGAATTTTGAGCTTGAATGTGATGCTAGTGGAATTGGATTAGGAGGTGTGTTATTACAAGATGGAAAACCTGTTGCATACTTTTCTGAAAAATTGAGTGGGCCTAGTCTGAACTATTCTACTTATGATAAAGAATTATATTCTCTTGTTCGGACCTTAGAAACATGGCAACATTATTTATGGCCCAAGGAATTTGTTATACATTCTGATCATGAATCTTTGAAACACATTAAAAGTCAAGCAAAACTGAACCATAGACATGCTAAATGGGTTGAATTCATTAAGACTTTCCCTTATGTCATTAAACACAAGAAGGGTAAAGAAAATGTTATTGCTGATGCCTTGTCTCGTCGTTATACTATGCTTTCACAACTTGACTTTAAAATATTTGGTTTGGAGACCATCAAAGATCAATATGTTCATGATGCTGAATTTAAAGATGTATTGCAGAATTGTAAGGAAGGGAGAACTTGGAACAAGTTCGTTCTTAACGATGGATTTGTGTTTCGTGCTAACAAGCTATGCATTCCAGCTAGCTCCGTTCGTCTTTTGTTGTTGCAGGAGGCGCATGGAGGAGGATTAATGGGACACTTTGGCGTCAAGAAGACGGAGGATATACTTGCTACACATTTCTTTTGGCCAAAGATGAGACGGGATGTTGAGCGTTTTGTTGCTAGCTGCACTACATGTCAAAGAGCTAAGTCACGACTCAATCCTCATGGTTTATATATGCCTTTGCCTGTACCTAGTGTTCCTTGGGAGGATATATCTATGGACTTTGTTTTAGGTTTACCTCGAACAAAGAAGGGGAGGGATGGCTATTTGTTGTCGAGGATAGGTTCTCGAAAATGGCACACTTTATACCATGTCATAAAAGCGATGATGCTGTTAATGTTGCTGATTTGTTCTTTCGTGAAATTATTCACTTACATGGCGTGCCAAATACTATTGTTTCGGATCGTGATACTAAATTTCTTAGCCACTTTTGGAGATGTTTATGGGCTAAGTTGGGGACTAAGCTGCTTTTTAGTACTACTTGTCACCCCCAAACTGATGGACAAACTGAAGTAGTCAATAGAACATTGTCTACTATGCTTAGGGCTGTTTTGAAGAATAACAAGAAAATGTGGGAAGAATGCTTGCCTCATAATGAATTTGCTTATAATCGTTCATTGCATTCTACTACTACGATGTGCCCTTTTGAAATTGTGTATGGTTTCCTACCTCGTGCACCTATTTATTTGTTGCCTCTTCCATCTTCAGAGAAGGTTAATTTTGATGCTAAAGAACGTTCTGAATTGATTTTAAAAATGCATGAGTTAACTAAGGAAAACATTGAGCGTATGAATGCTAAATATAAACTTGTTGGAGATAAGGGTAGAAAACATGTTGTGTTTGCGCCTGGAGATCTTGTTTGGTTATATTTGCGTAAAGATAGATTTCCTAATCTGCGCAAATCAAAGCTAATGCCACGTGCTGATGGTCCTTTTAAGGTGTTAGAGAAAATAAATGATAATGCATATAAACTTGAGCTACCTGTAGATTTTGGGGTTAGTCCCACTTTTAACATTGCAGATTTGAAGCCTTATTTGGGTGAGGAAGATGCGCTTCCGTCGAGGACGACTTCATTTCAAGAAGGGGAGGATGATGAGGACATCAATACCATTGTTACACCCACAACCCCTACTGTTACATATACTGGACCAATTACTAGAGCTCGCGCACGCCAATTAAATTATCAGGTACTTTCATTTCTTGGTAATGATTCTAATGTTCATGAGATTATGATGCTGCCTAAATTGGATACATTTGTTTTGCTTACAAATGAAGGGCCTAGCTTGGAGAAGGATGAACATTGGAGCAAGAACACGCATGGAGTTGATGGCATGTGCAAGGGGATCAAGAACGGAGTTACAAGTGATGATTTCAGGACTTTGAAGCCGCCATAAGGAGTGCATGAAGCCTTGGACGAAATATACAAGATGCCACTTCATAATATTCGTCCATAGGCTATTCTAGGTGCTGCGTCACCTTATTAATGGGCCAGGCCCATGTAATTTCAAAATACTTAAGTATAGGCTATTTTTAGAGTCCGTATGTGTGGGGAAACAAGAGTTAGGGTTGGTTTCGGACCCCACCCTCAAGGGCCACGAAATTCCCCCCTCGTCCTCCATATATACAGCCCTTAGGGCGTTGTTTAGACTTTAGGTTTTGTTTAGATTAAAAGTTTGCCATAGCTGCAACTTCGCGTACTTCGTTTGTGTCCAACGACCAGACCAAGACGTCACAGAACCCCACCTTGATCAATAAAGCTTTCATCTTACATTCGCAATATCCTGATTGCAATCTCAGTTTCTTGCTTGTTCTTAGTTTGCTCGCAGGAAACAGACCCTCGTGGTCAGGTTGATCGTGCTCTGGCGTGGTCAATAACCCTCGGAAGTTGGTTTAGCGATTTCTAAGGCACGACGTCTCGCACGTTCGTAGTCGGATCGTCAAGGTCGACTCCCACAAAAAACGATAGCCACCATCTCATCGAAACATCGGGACACCTTAGCCTCTATCACTTGGATATTATCATGATTATTCGCTTTTCTATCAATTTCCAAATAGTAATTTGTTTACCGTTTCCTATTGTAATGACCCGAGACCGTTGCTCCAGACGCCTTCCATGTTTCTCGTTGTCACCGTGTGTCGGGGTTCAGGAACGACACCTATGGGATGACAGGGAATCCCTACTACGGTTGCTGGGGCGCGGGGAGGTAAAAAGAGTGGGTTTAGAAGATTAACGCAGGGGGGGAGTTTATCCAAGTTCGGGCCGCAAATCATGCGTAATACCCTACTCCTGCTGGTTTGTGTTTATCTGGTGTTCTTGGACTAGCTACAAAGCGTGCAGGGTCCAAAAAGTCTGAATCCTCTCATAGTATGCCGCAAGCCTCCTTTTATAGTCAAAGGGGCTGCCACAGTAGCACACAGGAGGTGGAATGTTGTACAGTATTCAAGTTTATCGCCTGAAATCACGGGACAAAACACATTAAATGCGCTACTTCGCCTTGCTCCGACACGCGTCCAGGCCAATGAGGCATGCAACGCCATGTAGGCTGGCAGGCTGCTGATCTGGCGTGGTGGTAGGGTCATCACGAAGATTTGCATGCCACCACGTAGGTGCTTGACTAGTTGGCTTAGGAGCCACGTACTACCACATGGGTACTTGCTTAGTTGGTGGGTCCGCTGCTGAGCTGGGGTAGCGATGGGGCGGCAAGGCCTTGCCGCGGTCTTGCTAATCTTCCCGGCAAGGGTCTTGCCGGGGCCTTGTGGGTGTTGTAATGCCCCGAGACCGTTGTGCCAGGTGTCTTCCAGTTATTCGCTATTGTTGCCTTGTCATCTGCCTGCATGTCATGCATTGCATATCATGTAATCATGTGCATCTCATTTGCATACGTGTTCATCTCATGCATCCGAGCATTTTCACCGTTGTCTGTTTTGCAATCCGATGCTCCTATGTCCTCCGGTGTCCCCTTTTGCCTCTTTTCGTGTGCGGGTGTTAAACGTTCTCGGATTAGACCGAGACTTGCCAAGCGGCCTTGTTTTACTACCGGTAGACCGCCTGTCAAGTTTCGTGCCATTTGGACTCCGTTTGATACTCCAACGTTTAACCGAGGAACTATAAATGCCTCATGTGTGTTGCAGCCCAACACCCCTCCAAAGTGGCCCAAAGTCCAGCTAAACCTCCTTCATCATCTCGGTCGTTCGATCACAATCGCGTGGCCGAAAACCGCACCTCATTTGGACTCTCCTAGCTCCCTCTACCTATATATATGTGATCCCCTCCAAAATTCGTGGATGAAACCCTAAAAATCCTTCCCCTCGCGTCGCCGGACGCGTCCACGCCGTGCCCGGACATGTCCGCGCCGCCGGCCACCTCACTCCGCCCAATGATAGCGTGCCACGTCACCCTGCAGCCGCCGCCATCCTACCCGATGCCGCCACCTCACCGCCTCTCTCTCTCCTCCCACCGCGCGGGCCCGCACGGGCCCGGTCGCCGCCGCCGCCGCCCGCAGGCGCGTGTCCGCCCCCGCCGCCGCGCCTCTCACCGGATCTGCGCGCCTGTTGCCGGACTTCGCCGGAGATCCCCGTCGACTCGCCGGCGTTCGTCGTCACCGCCGCCCAGCTCCCTCAGCCACCGCCTCGCCGCCTCCGACGCACGGTCGTCGAGGCGCTATGCTCCCGCCGTTGCGCCGCCGCCTCAGATCACCTCGCCACCTCGCCTCCCGCATGCGCCGTTCCTCGCGCCGGCCGTCGACCGCCGCCGCCACCATGGATTCCTCGCCTCCACCTCGCTGTCGTCGGAGTTCAGTCCGGCCAGATCTGGTGAGGGTGGACCAGATCCACCACCACGCCGAACCAAACGCGCGCCCGAGTCCGGATCTCCTCGTCCCCGTATCCCTCCGTCCCGATTTTCCGGAGAGGTCTATTTTTTTCTAAGTCCCCAGATCTGCTTATTTTTATGCATTGTTCATCGCATCATAACTTTGCATCCGTGGCTCCGTTTTGGACGTGTAGCATATCAAATTGTTTGTCTCGACGAGTACTTCATTTCATCTCATTGCACCATGTTCATTTGAGCTTATCTTAATGCCCTAAATTCTGTTGCAAGAGTGCTATGTGATGTTAGTTTCAGATTCTTATCAGTAATTGGGCATTTGTCATTTTTGCCATGATTAATGTGTGCCTCCTATGAACTTGAGCCCTACATGTGTTTTGAAGTATGCCATGCCATCTTTACAGGGGTGTATGCCATGTATTTTTGTGATCTTTGTGGTGACTAGCGCAAGCATGCAAAGTAGGTCTCATAATGTTGCTGATTTCAGGGACTTCGAAATCTTCTAAGTCTTTGCCCTGTTAATATTTTTATGCCATGTAATCATGTTGCTACAGAGTGATCCATGCCTCTTTTGAGCATGATCAGTAAGGATGTTTTGTAGACACTGTTGTGCTCTATCGATCCATGTCTTTGTTGGAAATTATGGAGTACCCTAGCATGACTCAATCGAGCTCTACTTTTGCTATAAAATGTTCCTGGCAGATTATTTACATGTTAAGCAATTCTGTCGAGGTTGTTGTAGTTGATCCATGCATGCTATGAGAGTGTTATTGCCATGTTTAGCTTCTATGACATGTCTACTTGTTGGGTATATGCTTAGTTTATGATGCAATGCCTTGTGGTGAGTGCATCGAGCTCGTAAACATGCCTACGTGAATATGTTTTTGCCATGTTCCAGTTTTCTGCTAAGTCTGAATCTGTTAACGAAAGTTGCTATGTTCACATGGTTGCCATTATATTTTCTGATCCTTTTGGCTTATGGTCAGTAAGGGACTTTTGTTGTATGCTTTGAGTAGCTTCATGCCATGCCTTGCTTTGCCATGATATGTTCCTGTAGCTTGTTGTTATCTTGCTCTAAACTTTGCTTCCTGATGTTAAATCCCTGACATGTTATTTTCACTAAGTCTGTAACCAACAATCTTTTGCACTTTTGCCATGCTTGTTTGAACCTGCTATTGAGTGAATTAGCCGTAGCTCAGTGTTCATCTTTTGTCAAGAATCTTGAGTGGATCCCTGCCATGTGCTTTGTTGTTATGTTAGAGTGCAGTAGCTTATCTTTCTTGATGCATTTAGATGGCCTCGTGCTGTTAATCGCAGATCGGTGCCATATTTGTTTTGCTTGTCATTTGCAGACCGTGCATCCAATTCTGGTGATCTTTATATCGATTTCGACCGAAATCAACTCATCTTTCCGGCGGCACTCTCAGTTTTCCAAGTTGAGGCCTGGTTCAATCTTTCCCTTCCGAATCATGCATATGCATTGCATATCACGTCCCGCATATCATGCCATGTTTTGCATCATGTTGCTTGCGCATTGCACCGTGGTTGATTGTTGTTCCCTTTGCTGGTGTTCTTGCCTTGGGTAGAGCCAGGAGACGAGTTCGTGTTTGAGGTACTCATTGAGTACGTTTATGAGGATCCAGCTTTCGTCTTCTCGGAGAACTTTGCAGGCAAGATGACCATACCCTCGAAATCACTTCTATCTTTGCTTGCTAGATGCTCGCTCTTTTGCTATGCCTATGCTATGATACCTACCACTTGCTTATCATGCCTCCCATATTGCCATGTCAAACCTCTAACCCACCTTGTCCTAGCAAACCGTTGTTTGGCTATGTTACCGCTTTGCTCAGCCCCTCTTATAGCATTGCTAGTTGCAGGTGAAGATTGGAGTTTGTTCCTTGTTGGAACATGTTTATTGTTGGGATATCATTATTATATCTTGTCTACTTTAATGCATCTCTATACTTGGTAAAGGGTGGAAGGCTCGGCCTTATGCCTGGTGTTTTGTTCCACTCTTGCCGCCCTAGTTTCCGTCATACCGATGTTATGTTCCTTGATTTTGCGTTCCTTACACAGTTGGGTTATAATGGGAACCCCTTGACAGTTCGCCTTGAACAAAACTCCTCCAGCAAGGCCCAAGCTTGGTTTTACCATTTGCCACCTAGCCCCTTTTCCCTTGGGTTTCGCGGACTCAAGGGTCATCTTTATTTCAAACACCCCTGGGCCAATGCTCCTCTGAGTGTTGGTCCGAAATGGGCAGCCCGCGGGGCCACCTCGGGGCAACTCGAGGGTTGGTTTTACTCGTAGCTTGACCTATCCGGTGTGCCCTGAGAATGAGATACGTGCGACTCCTAACGGGATTTGTCGGCACATCGGGCGGCTTTGCTGGTTTGGTTTTACCATTGTTGAGATGTCTTGTAACCTGGATTCCGAGTCTGATCAGATTGTCTTGGTAGAAGGAATATCCTTCGTTGACCGTGAGAGCTTGTGATGGGCTAAGTTGGGAATCCCCTGCAGGGATTTGATCTTTCGAAAGTCGTGCCCACGGTTATGGGCAGCTAGGAATTTGTTAATATCCGGTTGTAGAAAACCTGAAATTTAACTTAATTAAAATGCATCAACCGTGCGTGTAGCCGTGATGGTCTCTTTCCGTCGGAGTCCGGGAAGTGAACACGATGTTGGAGTTATGCTTGAACGTAAGAAGTTTCAGGATCACTTCTTGATCATAGATTCTTGAACGTGCCTTTGCCTTCTCTTCTCGCTCTCATTTGCGTATGTTAGCCACCATATATGCTAGTGCTTGCTGCAGCTCCACCTCATACCTTTTACCCTACCTATGAACCTAAATAGTCTTGATCGCGAGGGTGTGAGATTGCTGAGTCTCCGTGACTCACAGATTACTTCAAAACCAGATGCAGGGACCGATGACCGCTCCAGGAGATTCGACTGAGCTCAAGTGGGAGTTCGATGAGGACTTGGGACGATACTACGTTTCCTTTCCAGACGATCAGTAATGGTGCCCAGTTGGGGCGATCAGGACTTTGTCGCATTTGGGGTTGTTCTTTATTTTGGTTCCGTAGTCGGACCTTGATTGTATTTGGATGAATGTAATGATATTTATGCATTGTGTGACGTGGCGAGTGTAAGCCAACTATGTATCTCTTTCCCTTATTCATTACATGGGTTGTGTGAAGATTACCTCACTTGTGACATTTCTTACAATGCGGTTATGCCTCTAAGTCGTGTTTCGACACGTGGGAGATATAGCCGCATCGTGGGCGTTACAAGTTGGTATCAGAGCCTTCCCCGACTTAGGAGCCCCCTGCTTGATTGAATCGCTGGCGATGTTGAGTCCAGAAAAATGTTTTGAGTCTTATAGGATTTTATATATCGGAGAGTAGGATTCTTTTTAATCCCCAGTCCCTTCATCGCTCTGGTGAGGCATCCTGACGTAGAGTTTTGACTCTTCTCTTCTCAAATTTCACTAAAAAAATTCTAGGATCACGCGGGTATCTTGGAATCGTTCTGATGGTTTTGTGATGAGAACATTGTTCTTGGTGCCTCCTGACATTTAGGGGTTGTGGAAGTGTCCCGGGGAGTTGAGCTCCAAGGTGTTGTCGTCACAATTTTATCGTTGCAGTTCTGGAATACCTGAGTTCACCAACATTGAAAATCTCTTTTATGCAGTTGTTGCTGAGATAACCTCGACGCCACCCAGTACTGGGGCGGGAGTTCCTGAGTATTGCCATAACTCGTATAACGGATGCTTTTCGAAGGTTGAGGTAAATGATTTCCGAAGGTTTCTTGGTTATGTGTTGAAGGATGGATACAACTGGATGTAGGATTTGCTAGTTTTGGGTGAAATATTATGCTTCCCCTGTATCCCCAACACCTGATTGCATAACCGGAAAATTTCGGGAGTTTATAAGTGGGAATTCAAGTAGTTCTTAGGATATCTTTCCGACAGATGTATGATATGAAATTAGGGTTCGACGTCTAGTGGTCCGCCTATCCACGGTTGGTTTTACAGTGGTCTCGTTGTGTCTTCAAGAGTCCTTGGCTATGCTGATTCGGGGACGCTCCGTATGTCATGTGCACTTCCTTGTACATGATGGTGTTGTACGATCGAGCCCGTGTAGGCCCCACCACAAAAACTTCAGACGAAATCTCTATCATATGTTTGTTCCGGCTTATTCTGCAAGCCAATCCTTTGTTTTGTTTTCAGTTGTGGTATTCGAGTTGCTTCGAAGTCAAGTGTTGATTCCATACCTTTCCTAAATGGTGTTCTCATATTTCCATGTGAATACTAATCTTTCATGATAATCGAGATTGTCATGTCAATCCTTTTCAACCGGCACGCTTCTCGTCAAGTGGATCCGATCATTTCAACATCCGCAAGATCAATTAGCAGTTCTTCTCAACGGTGTTGGCTTCATCCGTCTCCAAGTTTCTTTTGTTTCCCCGCCCTCCCACCCTTGTTTCTTCAAGGACTCGGATTTCTTTATCAAGTATCCATCTTATTGATGTGAATTCTCTTCATTCTTTTCAATCAAAGTTCTTACCCGGTGATTCTCATGAAGATGATCTACTAGTTCATCATTCTTCTTTCTTTTTTTTCTCCGGTGGATTCAATTCAAGTTTTGGTGTTGATCATATCCCTTTCCTCATTTCAAATGCTTTCTCATGCCGGTGCACCTCATAATCATTTCCTGCATACTATTCAATTATTCCAGAGTGCTAAAGATATCTCGAAGATTCATGTTTCCACTCTGCTTTCATTCAAGCTCTTTCGAGGATGTTCTCTCATTCAAGCCTTTTAATTCAACTGGTGCAATCTATCTTCCAAGCGACCTTTTCAACGGTGTTTCTTTTGATTGGGCCCTAACCCACAGGTCTTTTCCCATGATCTTACCTGACTCTTCTAATTTTCCCGGAGCTATCCTAAATTCTTTTCAAAGTTTGACGTAAGAATGAATTTTTCATCAGTCAAATGCTTTTTCTCCAAGATCTGTCAAATTCTTTTCATCGTTGGCTCAACCTTTAAATTCGTCATCCCGGAGTATCTCAACAATTCTTGGTGGTGCTTCTCATCGTCCTTCTCAACATTTGAAGACTGAAGAAGAGTTTTTCCTCCATATCTTGCTCCATTCTCTTCAAGATTCGTGATTCTAGCTTGTTGATAGAGGCGAGGGTGTCCCGATCTTTCGATGAGATGATAACTACCGATTTGGTGGAGACGACTTTGACGATCCGACTACAAACGTGCACGACGTTGCGCCTTAGCAATCGCTAAACCAATCTCCTGAGGTTACTGACGATGCCGGAAGCACGGTCAGCCTGACCACGAAGGTCTATTCCTGCAAGCAATGAAGAACGAGCAAGAATATGATAAAGCAATCTGAATATTGCAAATATATATGAGGTATTGATAATGGTGGGGATCCGTAAGCGGTCTTGGTCTGGTCATTGGACACAAACGAAGTACACGAAGTTGCGTTGGCTAACTTTTAACTAAACAAATCCCAAGGAAAAGCTACTAGATGGATCTACTTATATAGGAGCAAGGGGTGGCGGCCAAGGAGGTGGGAGGACGTCACAAGGCAGCCTAAAACTAAATCTAGGTCGTACAAGGCCAATGGGCCCAAGTGGAGGTGATGTAACACCTTTGGACTTGTAGTTTGACTCGGATTCTGCTGCAGCATCAGATTGTTTCGTCCACAACTCAACGCTCCGGACGAATTTGAAGGTGATTCCAATTGGGTTGGAAAGTGCACGAAATCTAGTTTCCAACAAAAAAAGAATCACCCAATTCGGAGTCCGTATGAAAAACTTGTGTGCGTTTTGAGTCAGGTATGTCTGTGCAGTCCGAATCTGAATCCAGAACGTGAGAGACTTGGACTCTATCTTCTCTTGGGCCAAAAGTGACGTGAGAGAACTTTTTGGACAGAAAATAAACATCTCTTTCTTCCTTATCTTCATATGTGGATTGTACAAATGTCCCATACACCTGCAATTAGACAAAACACAAAAGTGTGTGAAGTATTTTTGTTCTGGATAACATAAATAGATTATTGAATAGTTTGCACTAGAAATCACCTGACAAATAAGCATATATGCAATATTTTTGGTCATATCCAAGGTAGTCATGTCGTCATCATCCTCCCCTTCTTGAAAATAAAGCCGTCCTCGGCGTTGCTTAATCTTAAATGTGGCTAAAAAAAGAGACAAGGTGTACATGTTGTATATGTATATGTCATCCATTTTTACTTCCCTTGATTTTTGCATATATGACACATGAATAGATGAGTAACTTGCATAGTTCATAAAATCTAAAGCCAAAAAATTAGCACAAGAAGTAGAAGGCATGAAAATATTGCAACTCAGTTTGCACATATAAGTGAAGCTCTTATTCATTTCAAAAGATTGACAATGTTCATCATTAAACCATCCCAACATTGGTGAATAAACCTTACTTGCATCAAATTTACATGCTACAACATGCTTAAATAAGCAAACATGCAATAAGTCATTCAACACAGAATCATCACCAAGATTAGAGGTCATATCAAAATGATTAAACATTGGTTCTTTTGCATCAATAGTTAATTCAATGGGTGCACTCAAAATTGTTGGTATTTCAGTTGTTTGATCACATGGAAAAGTCAAATTATCAACGTAGTCCTCTAAAATAGGTGGTGTGATCAAAGTAGTGGGTAGCTCATCAGATGATGCATTCAAATTGACAAGGCATTCATCATTCTCATGTAGAGATGGAAGATCAGTACCTTTGTCATTACCTCTTATGATCAACTCAGATGATGTAGCCACTCTCGGGGGCGATGTGTCATATGGTGGAGGTGATGTAGTCCTGACAACAACGGATGTGGTTGTCATAGTATGCCTAGTAGTTGAAGGAACAATCATATCAACTCTTGGAATGTGCACCGTGCGCTTGTTCTCCTCGTGGCCAACACGTCGTTTTATTTCCTGTTCAGCTTTGCAAGCAAGATGAAACAAATGGTCCATAGGATAACACTCTTCATGAATTAGTATCTCTTGAATATCACGGTTTAATCCTCCCCAAAATCTATCCATAAAATCATCTTCACTTTCTTCTAAAGAGGAATGCAACAAGGTAGTTTGTAAATCATCATAATATTTTGTTACAGTTTCACTACCTTGTTTTAAGTGTTGCAACTTCTTAATCATGTCACGAGTATAATAAGCAGGGACGAAAGTATGTCGCATGGCAAGTTTCAAATCATCCCAAGTAGTAGGTATATAATCAGGGTGCAACCGACAATATTCACTCCACCAAACCAAAGCATAACCAGTGAAAGAACCAACCGCAACCTTAACCTTTTTATGTTCATTGAAATTATGGGAAGCAAATATATTTTTTATGTCGAACTCCCATTCAATATATAAAGCAGGTTTAAAACGGCCATTAAATGGTGGTATAGATACATTAACCTGATCATGTGCATTTGGATGTTTGTGTACCTCTCGTGACGGTTGTGGTATTTGCAAAGGTGGTGGCACATCTCCCGCGATCGACAAAGCCCATGAATTGACTCTGGATCCTGTCATGATTAGTAGAACAAGAAACAAAACCCAAAAATGATAGAGGCAAAGGTGTCCCGTCTTTCGATGAGATGATGGATATCGCTTTGGTGGAAGTCGACTTTGACGATCCGACTACGAACGTGCGAGGACGTCGCGCCTTAGCAATCGCTAAACCAACTCCGAGAGGTTATTGACCACGCCGGAGCACGATCAACCTGACCACGAGGGTCTGTTTCCTGCGAGCAAACGAAGAACAAGCAAGAAACTGAGATTGCAATCTGGATATTGCGAATATAAGATGAAAGCTTTATTGATCAAGGTGGGGTTCTGTGACGCCTTTGTCTGGTCGTTGAACACAAACGAAGTACGCGAAGTTGCAGCTATGGCGAACTTTTAATCTAAACAAAACCCAAGGAAAAGCTACTAGATGGATCTACTTATATAGGAGCAAGGGGTGGCGGCCAAGGAGGTGGGAGGACGTCCCAAGGCAGCCTAAAACTAAATCTAGGTCGTACAAGGCTCATGGGCCCAAGTGGAGGTGATGTAACACCTTTGGACTTGTAGTTTGACTCGGATTCTGCTGTAGCATCAGATTGTTTCGTCCACAACTCAACGCTCCGGACGAATTTGAAGGTGATTCCAATTGGGTTGGAAAGTGCACGAAATCTAGTTTCCAACAAAAAAAGAATCACCCAATTCGGAGTCCGTATGAAAAACTTGTGTGCGTTTTGAGTCAGGTATGTCTGTGCAGTCCGAATCTGAATCCAGAACGTGAGAGACTTGGACTCTATCTTCTCTTGGGCCAAAAGTGACGTGAGAGAACTTTTTGGACAGCAAATAAACATCTCTTTCTTCCTTATCTTCATATGTGGATTGTACAAATGTCCCATACACCTGCAATTAGACAAAACACAAAAGTGTGTGAAGTATTTTTCTTCTGGATAACATAAATAGATTATTGAATAGTTTGCACTAGAAATCACCTGACAAATATGCATATATGCAATATTTTTGGTCATATCCAAGGTAGTCATGTCCTCATCATCCTCCCCTTCTTGAAAATAAAGCCGTCCTCGGTGTTGCTTAATCTGAAATGTGGCTAACAAAAGAGACAAGGTGTACATGTTGTATATGTATATGTCATCCATTTTTACTTCCCTTGATTTTTGCATATATGACACATGAATAGATGAGTAACTTGCATAGTTCATAAAATCTAAAGCCAAAAAATTAGCACAAGAAGTAGAAGGCATGGAAATATTGCAACTCAGTTTGCACATATAAGTGAAGCTCTTATTCATTTCAAAAGATTGACAATGTTCATCATTAAACCATCCCAACATTGGTGAATAAACCTTACTTGCATCAAATTTACATGCTACAACATGCTTAAATAAGCAAACATGCAATAAGTCATTCAACACAGAATCATCACCAAGATTAGAGGTCATATCAAAATGATTAAACATTGGTTCTTTTGCATCAATAGTTAATTCAATGGGTGCACTCAAAATTATTGGTATTTCAGTTGTTTGATCACATGGCAAAGTCAAATTATCAACGTAGTCCTCTAAAATAGGTGGTGTGATCAAAGTAGTGGGTAGCTCATCAGATGGTGCATTCAAATTGACAAGGCATTCATCATTCTCATGTAGAGATGGAAGATCAGTACCTTTGTCATTACCTCTTATGATCAACTCAGATGATGTAGCCACTCTCGGGGGCGATGTGTCACATGGTGGAGGTGATGTAGTCCTGACAACAATGGATGTGGTTGTCATAGTATGCCTAGTAGTTGAAGGAACAATCATATCAACTCTTGGAATGTGCACCGTGCGCTTGTTCTCCTCGTGGCCAACACGTCGTTTTATTTCCTGTTCAGCTTTGCAAGCAAGATGAAACAAATGGTCCATAGGATAACACTCTCCATGAATTAGTATCTCTTGAATATCACGGTTTAATCCTCCCCAAAATCTATCCATAAAATCATCTTCACTTTCTTCTAAAGAGGAATGCAACAAGGTAGTTTGTAAATCATCATAATATTTTGTTACAGTTTCACTACCTTGTTTTAAGTGTTGCAACTTCTTAATCATGTCACGAGTATAATAAGCAGGGACGAAAGTATGTCGCATGGCAAGTTTCAAATCATCCCAAGTAGTAGGTATATAATCAGGGTGTAACCGACAATATTCACTCCACCAAACCAAAGCATAACCAGTGAAAGAACCAACCGCAACCTTAACCTTTTTATGTTCATTGAAATTATGGGAAGCAAATATATTTTTTATGTCGAACTCCCATTCAATATATAAAGCAGGTTTAAAACGGCCATTAAATGTTGGTATAGATACATTAACCTGATCATGTGCATTTGGATGTTTGTGCACCTCTCGTGACAGTTGTGGTATTTGCAAAGGTAGTGGCACGTCTCCCGCGATCGACAAAGCCCATGAATTGACTCTGGATCCTGTCATGATTAGTAGAACAAGAAACAAAACCCAAAAATAATGTTCCTATAACTATTAGGATGTGGTGGTAAAACGCTCACAGTAAAGCAAATATCAATGTCTTACAAGTTCTTACCATGCAGCAGGCGGTGATCGGCAACCAGCGGTGTCAAGTAACTCCGAATATTGAGTAAAGCGATTGCCAGGGGAGCGTACGTATACACGGTGTAGAAATATGTGGAGCTGGGTTGGCTATATATGGTAGCAAAAGATTAGAAATAATCAATTCAAAGATGCAATGTTGAATAAACGCTCAACGACGGTACTGTGCTGGTCCTAGGCTAGACCGGACTAGAGACGCGAGCCTAGAACACTAATGAGGTCACGGCGTAGCACAACTAGCATCAATGAAGGATACTAAGTAGCTCTTGACAGCAAGATATAAGTGAAGATCACAACGGCAGTGAAGATAATGATGAAAAACAACTGCCAAGCAGGATATACAACAACTCTCTCTCCAACTTTCCTCTTGAAAAGTTTGAGACAATTTTCTGATAAATTCTTTCAAAGAATGCTACTAACTCAAGCTTTCCAATGCAAAAAGAATCACTCAATTCCGAGTTGATATGAGGAGTCAAAGAATTCTAAAACTGGCCTGAAAAATTGGAACAAGTTGTGTTCACGAACTTCGGAGGTGTCAAATATTGAACTAGCTTCTGCAACTATTTAGATGCGGCTCGTCGCTATCTTCAATTTGAGTACTCACGGAGCCAAAACGGACTTCGTATGAGGAAGATACACCTGTTTTACTGAACAATGCGCAAAACCGATTCCAATCCGAATTCAGGTACGAGATTGATTCTAGATAGATCCAATTTTTTTCTTCTCTCTTTTTTTTCTCACGCTTTTTTTTCTTCTCTCTCTTTTTCTTTCCTTTTTTCTCTTTTTTTTCGTTTTTTTCTCTCTTTTTGTCTCCCTCTTTCCAAAACAAACTAGATAAGATGCAGATTGGATCAAGTGAAGATGTGAACGATCTCAACTATTATTATGACAATGAATGGTGGGTAGCACGTGGTGGAAATTGATGGATGGGTGGTGGACAGCGGAAGAGATAATGATGCAGCGGTGGCGTGACTAATGTGAACAGAACTCGAAACTCTAAACGAACTAGACACTAAGACCAGCAACTCGACACGACGATGCAACCGATAATTCAACTATGCAAGCAATGAAAAGAAAATTGCAAAGGCTCAGACTGGCTTGGACCAAGGATGAATAGATCTAACTCTTTTTTGTGGCTTTTTCTTGGACAATAGGTAAGAAAATAAATCTAATCTAGGAAAACTGGAAATTCTCACCGAGCAACCTGAAAACTGATACCACTTGATAGAGGCGAGGGTGTCCCGATCTTTCGATGAGATGATAACTACCGATTTGGTGGAGACGACTTTGACGATCCGACTACAAACGTGCACGACGTTGCGCCTTAGCAATCGCTAAACCAATCTCCTGAGGTTACTGACGATGCCGGAAGCACGGTCAGCCTCACCACGAAGGTCTATTCCTGCAAGCAATCGAAGAACGAGCAAGAATATGATAAAGCAATCTGAATATTGCAAATATATATGAGGTATTGATAATGGTGGGGATCCGTAAGCGGTCTTGGTCTGGTCGTTGGACACAAACGAAGTACACGAAGTTGCGTTGGCTAACTTTTAACTAAACAAGTCCCAAGGAAAAGCTACTAGATGGATCTACTTATATAGGAGCAAGGGGTGGCGGTCAAGGAGGTGGGAGGACGTCCCAAGGCAGCCTAAAACTAAATCTAGGTCGTACAAGGCCAATGGGCCCAAGTGGAGGTGATGTAACACCTTTGGACTTGTAGTTTGACTCGGATTCTGCTGCAGCATCAGATTCTTTCGTCCACAACTCAACGCTCCGGACGAATTTGAAGGTGATTCCAATTGGGTTGGAAAGTGCACGAAATCTAGTTTCCAACAAAAAAAGAATCACCCAATTCGGAGTCCGTATGAAAAACTTGTGTGCGTTTTGAGTCAGGTATGTCTGTGTAGTCCGAATCTGAATCCAGAACGTGAGAGACTTGGACTTTATCTTCTCTTGGGCCAAAAGTGACGTGAGAGAACTTTTTGGACAGCAAATAAACATCTCTTTCTTCCTTATCTTCATATGTGGATTGTACAAATGTCCCATACACCTGCAATTAGACAAAACACAAAAGTGTGTGAAGTATTTTTGTTCTGGATAACATAAATAGATTATTGAATAGTTTGCACTAGAAATCACCTGACAAATATGCATATATGCAATATTTTTGGTCATATCCAAGGTAGTCATGTCCTCATCACTTGTTGCCATCCTCTCATAATTGTTTTTGATTGTGAGAATTCTTTTCACCCATCCGGAGCATTTCAGGAGTCTTGTCAGTTTGATTCTTCGGAGGCCATCATCACAGAATTATTCATTCTCAGCTTTCAGCTCTTTTTCTATAAATCTTATCGGTGGTTCATTCAAGAGTTCTTCTCCTTCGTTATCATACAGATTCATTCGTTGTTCCCAAATCCTACGGGTGGTTCGTTGAAGACCTTCCCAAGTTTGTGCCATATCTATCTTAATCCTTTCTACGAGAATAAGTAGTATGCCAAATATGTTGCTTGTCATCAATCTATATTGGTGAAGGATACACATAACATAATTCTTATTCTTGTTTCATCCAAGTGATCTAATTTCTTCTTTCCGAAGTGGTTCATCATATCACATTCTTGATTCGAGATGCGTTATCTTTTTCTTTCCGGAGTTCCAAGTTTTATCGGTTATATCATTTCAGAGCTTCATCTAATCAATACAAGGCTTCTCCCAGAGTCATTTTCAACTTTCCATTTCGTTTGATCATTCTTTTATTACCGGAGTTCTTCATGAAGGTTCTACATGATGGTTCATCAAGGATTTAATTCATTCTCGAAGTGTTCTTTGAGATTCTTTTCATAGGAGCTCAAGCATTCTTCATCTCGCATTCCGAAGTGCAATTCTTTCTACCGTATCATTGGAGGTGGTATTATGTCATTCTTGATAATCTGAGTTCATGTTTCATGTTTCACATGTTGTTAAGAATGAGGTATTTTAAATCCATCAACCTCTTCGTTGGAGTTATCTTGGTTTATATTTCACCTAAAGCCTTCCCTAAGGATTGTTGCTAATTATGGTGCTTATAAATGACCCAAGGCCTTCATTTATCCTTGCAGTGAGATAAGTTTCTCTTCTCCTTGTTCATATCAATCCAATCTATCGTTTCTGTTATTGGCGGAATTTCACCTCATAGTTTTGGGATGTCTTCCATAAGTCCACATCAAGCTTAGCCTTTCATTGTTGATAATCCAACAACTCCATTCTAGCATTTGTTGTAAGATTGCTCTCTCAAGATCTTGTTTCGCTTCGTTCAATCCATTCCATTCTTTCTTTTGTTCCGGAGGCATTGTGATGTTGCCCTCTTCAACCCATTCTCTTGTTTTGTCAGGATCGTGTTCTTTACGTGCTTATCCTTTTTAACCGGAGTATTGTGCCCCTTTGCTCAAGTCCTTTTCATCATATCAAGTCTTGCATCTCTTTTCAAACCGAGTGCTGTCTGAATTTGTTTTTGCTTGTTCCTCTTTTCTAAGGGAGTGTTTTCAACTTCGTTCATCGCCGTTGCATTCTTTCTTTCACTTTGCTCAACCTCGCAAGGTTCTTTGGTTTCACTCGTTTGTCAAAGAAGCAACTTAGTTTTACCTCTTCTCTTTCTCTTCCTTTTTTCCTCCGGTGCCATTCTAGATCTCGGGACGAGATCCTCTCGTAGTGGTGGAGTGTTGTAATGCCCCGAGATTGTTGTGCCAGGTGTCTTCCAGTTATTCTCTGTTGTTGTCTTGTCATGTGCTTGCGTGTCATGCATTGCATATCATGTCATCATGTGCATCGCATTTGCATACGTGTTCATCTCATGCATCCGAGCATTTTCCCCATTGTCCGTTTTGCAATCCGGCGCTCCTATGTCCTCCGGTGTCCCCTTTTGCCTCTTTTCGTGTGTGGGTGTTAAATATTCTCGAATTGGACCGGGACTTGCCAAGCGGCCTTGGTTTACTACCGGTAGACCGCCTGTCAAGTTTCGTGCCATTTGGACTTCGTTTGATACTCCAACGTTTAACTGAGGAACCGTAAAGGCCTCGTGTGTGTTGCAGCCCAACACCCCTCCAAAGTGGCCCAAAGTCCAGCTAAACCTCCTTCATCATCTCGGTTGTTCGATCACGATCGCGTGGCCGAAAACCGCACCTCATTTGGACTCTCCTAGCTCCCTCTACCTATATATATGTGATCCCCTCCAAAATTCGCGGACGAAACCCTAAAAATCCTTCCCCTCGCGCCGCCGGACGCGTCCACGCCACGCCCAGACATAACCGCGCCGCCGGCCACCTCACTCCGCCCAATGACAGCGTGCCACGTCACCCCGCAGCCGCCAGCCTATCCGACATCGCCACCTCATCGCCTCTCTCTCTCCTCCCACCGCGCCGGCCCACGAAGCCCATCACGGGCCCGCACGGGCCCGGTCGCCGCTGCCGCCGCCCGCAGGC
>NC_057797.1:332086425-332129710 GCF_018294505.1 Triticum aestivum
CTCTCGCCAGATCTGCGCACCCGTTGCCAGACTTCGCCGGAGATCCCGGCCGACACGCCAGCGTTCGTCGTCACCGCCGCCCGGCTCCCTCAGCCACCACCTCGCCGCCTCCGACGCACGGTCGCCGAGGCACCGTGCTCCTGCCGTTGCGCTGACGCCTCAGGTCACCTCGCTGCCTCGCCTCCCGCGTGTGCCGTTCCTCGTGCCGACCGTTGACCGCCACCGCCATGGATTCCTCGCCTCCACCTCGCCGTCGCCGGAGTTCGGTCCGGCCAGATCTGGTGAGGGTGGACCAGATCCACCACCACGCCGAACCAAACGCGCGCCCGAGTCCGGATCTCCTCGTCCCCGTATCCCTCCGTCCCGATTTTTCGGAGAGGTCTATTTTTCTTCTTCTAAGTCCCTAGATGTGCTTATTTTTATGCATTGTTCATCGCATCATAACTTTGCATATGTGGCTCCATTTTAGACATGTAGCATATCAAATTGTTTGTCTCGACAAGTACTTCATTTCATCTCATTGCACCATGTTCATTTGAGCTCATCTTGCTGCCCTAAATGCTGTTCCAAGAGTGCTATGTGATGTTAGTTTCAAATTATTATCAGTAATTGGGCATTTGTCATGTTTGCCATGATTAATGTGTGCCTCCTATGAACTTGAGCCCTACATGTGTTTTGAAGTATGCCATGCCATCTTTACAGGGGTGTATGCCATGTATTTTTGTGATCTTTGTGGTGACTAGCGCAAGCATGCAAAGTAGCTCTCATAATATTGTTGATTTCAGGGACTTAGAAATCTTCTAAGTCTTTGCCCTGTTAATATTTTTATGCCATGTAATCATGTTGCTATAGAGTGATCCATGCCTCTTTTGAGCATGATCAGTAAGGATGTTTTGTAGAAATATTGTTGTGCTCTATCGATCCATGTCTTTGTTTGCAATTATGGAGTACCTTAGCATGACTCAATCGAGCTCTACTTTTGCTATAAAATGTTCCTGGCAGATTATTTACATGTTAAGCAATTTTGCCGAGGTTGTTGTAGTTGATCCATGCATGCTATGAGAGTGTTCTTGCCATGTTTAGCTTCTATGCCATGTCTAATTGCTGGGTGTATGCTTAGTTTATGATGCAATGCCTTGTGGTGTGTGCATCGAGCTCGTAAACATGCCTACGTGAATCTGTTTTGCCATGTTCCAGTTTTCTGCTAAGTCTGAATTTGTTAACGAAAGTTGCTATGTTCACATGGTTGCCATTGTATTTTCTGATCCTTTTTGGCTTATGGTCAGTACGGGACTTTTGTTGTATGCTTTGAGTAGCTTCATGCCATGCCTTGCTTTGCCATGATATGTTCCTGTAGCTTGTTGCTATCTTGCTCTAAACTTTGCTTCCTGATGTTAAATCCCTGACATGTTATTTTCACTAAGTCTGTAACCTGTTATCTTTTGCACTTTTGCCATGCTTGTTTGAACCTGCTATTGAGTGAATTAGCCGTAGCTCAGTGTTCATCATTTGTCAAGCATCTTAAGTGGATACCTGCCATGTGCTTTGTTGTTATGTTAGAGTGCAGTAGCTTATCGTTCTTAATGCATTTAGATGGCCTCGTGCTGTTAATCGCAGACCGGTGCCATATTTGTTTTGCTTGTCATTTGCAAACCGTGCATCCGATTCCGGTGATCTTTATATCGATTTCGACCGAAATCAACTCATCTTTCGAGCGGAACTCTTGGTTTTCCAAGTTGAGGCCTGGTTCAATCTTTCCCTTCCGAATCATGCATATGCATTGCATATCACGTCCCGCATATCATGCCATGTTTTGCATCATGTTGCTTGCGCATTGCACCGTGGTTGATTGTTGTTCCCTTTGCTGGTGTTCTTGCCTTGGGTAGAGCCGGGAGATGAGTTCGTGTTCGAGGTACCCGTTGAGTACGTTTACGAGGATCAAGCTTTCGTCTTCTCGGAGAACTTTGCAGCAAGATGACCATACCCTCGAAATCACTTCTATCTTTTCTTGCTAGATGCTCGCTCTTTTACTATGCCTATGCTACGATACCTACCATTTTCTTATCATGCCTCCCATATTGCCATGTCAAACCTCTAACCCACCTTGTCCTAGCAAACCGTTGTTTGGCTATGTTACTGCTTTGCTCAGCCCCTCTTATAGCGTTGCTAGTTGCAGGTGAAGATTGGAGTTTGTTCCTTGTTGGAACATGTTTATTGTTGGGATATCATTATTATATTTTGTCTACTTTAATGCATCTATATACTTGGTAAAGGGTGGAAGGCTCGGCCTTATGCCTGGTGTTTTGTTCCACTCTTGCCGCCCTAGTTTCCGTCATACCGGTGTTATGTTCCTTGATTTTGCATTTCTTACACGGTTGGGTTATAATGGGAACCCCTTGACAGTTTGCCTTGAACAAAACTCCTCCAGCAAGGCCCAACCTTGGTTTTACCATTTGCCACCTAGACCTTTTTCCCTTGGGTTTCGCGGACTCAAGGGTCATCTTTATTTTAAACCCCCCTGGGCCAGTGCTCCTCTGAGTGTTTGATGAGGACATGACTACCTTGGATACGACCAAAAATATTGCATACATGCATATTTGTCAGGTGATTTCTAATGCAAGCTATTGAATAATCTATTTATGTTATCCAGAACAAAAATACTTCACACACTTTTGTGTTTTGTCTAATTGTAGGTGTATGGGACATTTGTACAATCCACATATGAAGATAAGGGAAAAGGAGAAGTTTAGGTTGTGTTCAAAAAGTCCTCTCACGTCACTTTTGGGCCAAGAGAAGATAGAGTCCAAGTCTCTCACGTTCTGGATTCAGATTCGGACTGCACAGACATACCTGACTCAAAACGCCAACAAATTTTTCATACGGACTCCGAATTGGGTGATTCTTTTTTTGTTGGAAACTAGATTTCGTGCTCTTTCCAACCCAATTGGATTCACCTTCAAATTCGTCCGGAGCGTTGAGTTACGGATGAAACAATCTGACGTTGCAGCAGAATCCGAGTCAAACTACAAGCCCAAAGGTGTTGCATCACCTCCACTTGGTCCCATGAGCCTTGTACGACCTAGGGTTAGTTTTAGGCTGCCTTGGGACGTCCTCCCACCTCCTTGGCCGCCACCCCTTGCTCCTATATAAGTAGATCCATCTAGTAGCTTTTTCCTTGGGATTTGTTTAGTTAAAAGTTAGCCATTGCAACTTCGTGTACTTCGTTTGTGTCCAACGACCAGACCAAGACCGCTTCCGGATCCCCACCTTGATCAATAAAGCTTTCATCTTATATTCGCAATATCCAGATTGCAATCTCAGTTTCTTGCTTTTTCTTCGTTTGCTCGCAGGAAACAGACCCTCGTGGTCAGGTTGATCGTGCTCCGGCGTGGTCAATAACCTCTCGGAGTTGGTTTAGCGATTGCTAAGGCGCGACGTCCTCGCACGTTCGTAGTTGGATCGTCAAAGTCGACTGCCACCAAAGCGATATCCATCATCTCATCGAAAGACGGGACACCTTTGCCTCTATCAAGTGGTATCAGTTTTCAGGTTGCTCGGTGAGAATTTCCAGTTTTCCTAGATTAGATTTATTTTCTTACCTATTGTCCAAGAAAAAGGCACAAAAAGAGTTAGATCTATTCATCCTTGGTCCAAGCCAGTCTGAGCCTTTGCAATTTTCTTTTCATTGCTTGCATAGTTGAATTATCGATTACATCGTCGTGTCGAGTTGCTGGTCTTAGTGTCTAGTTTGTTTAGAGTTTCGAGTTCTGTTCACATTAGTCACGCCACCGCTGCATCATTATCTCTTCCGTTGTACACCACCCATCCATCAATTTTCACCACGTGCTACCCATCATTCATTGTCATAATAATAGTTGAGATCGTTCACATCTTCGCCTGATCCAATCTGCATCTTATCTAGTTTGTTTTGGAAAGAGGGGAAAAAAAAGAGAGAAAAAAAGAGAAAAAAAAAGAGAAAAAAAGTCAGAGAAAAAAAGGAGAGAAAGAAAAAAAGTGTGAGGAAAAAAAGAGAAGAAAAAAAACAAAATTCGGATCTTTTTAGACTCAATCTCATAGTTGAATTCGGATTGGAATCTGTTTTGTGCACTGTTCAATAAAACAGGCATAACTTCCTCATACGAAGTCCGTTTTGCCTTCGCGAGTACTCAAACGAAAGCTAGTGACGAGCCGCATCTAAATAGTTGAAGAAGCTAGTTCAATATTTGGCACCTCAAAATCAGCTTCTAAATAGGTCTTTTTGCCCTCCGAAGTTCATGAACACACCTTATTCCAGTTTTTCAGGCCAGTTTTCGAATTTTTTGACTCCTCATATCAACTCGGAATTGAGTGATTCCTTTTGTGTCTGAAAGCTTGAGTGAATAAATTTCTTGAAAAAAAAATCAAAAAAATCGACACAAACTTTTTCAGAGGAAAGTTGGAGACAAAGTTGTTGATATATCCTGCTTGGCTATTGTTTCACATCATTATCTTTACTGCCGTTGTGATCTTCACTTATATCTTGCTGTCTAGAGCTACTTAGTATCCTTCATTGATGCTAGTTGTGCTACGATGTGACCTCATTAGTGTTCTAGGATCGCGTCTCTAGTTCGGTCTAGCCTAGGACCAGCACAGTACCATCGTTGAGCGTTTATTCAACATTGCATCTCTGAATTGATTATTGCTAATCTTTTGCTACCATATATAGCCAACCCAGCTCCACATATTTCTACACCGTGTATACGTACGTTCCCCTGGCAATCGCTTTACACAATCTTCAGAGTTATTTGACACCGTTGGTTGCCTGTCACCACCTGCTGCTTGGTAAGAACTTGTAAGATATTGATATTTGCTTTACTGTGAGCGCTTTACCACCACACTCTAGTAGTTCATAGGAACATTATTCTTAAATTTTGTTTCTTGTTTCTACTAATCATGACAGGTTCCGAAGATAGAAGTTCTTGGACGACGGACACATCTTCACCATCACGAGAGTTGGGACAACACACACAAGCACATGGTCAGGTTATCTTTTTACCGTTATTTGAGGGTAGATTTAATCCTACTACTTATCAGCTTGGGAGCTTGAAGTAGAACAAGTTTTTAGTCACCATGACTTTTCTGAACTTGAGCGAGTGCGAGCAGCCACTAGAGCATTTACTGATTTTGCTTCTGTTTGGTGGAGTGTACATTGTAAGAAAAACATTGATAACCAACCCACAACTTGGACAGTTTTGAAAGCTGTAATGAGACAACAATTTTTCCCTCCTTATTATCGTCGTGAAATGCTTCGCAAATTTGAACAATTTAAACAAGGCAACAACACTGTTCATGCTTACTACCAAGAGTTCAAATCTTATATGCATCATTGTGACATAGAAGAATCTGAGAATGATACAATGAATAGATTTTTTGGTGGTTTGAACCATGATATTCAGGCAAGATTTCAGTATATTCCTCATTGCATTACTGGTATGTATGTTCGTGCTTGTACCTTTGAGAGACAGATACAGGAGGATGCATTAGGTGACTACAACAACTACTATTCCAGTTCATGCTCACCACCGCCGGTGGGTTCCTCCATCATTGCACCTCGGATTATGAGCGCGGCATCATCTCAAGGGTATGGTACATTGTCAACGTCCGTACCTACATCAGCTACATCTTTGCCACAAGGTAACAGTAAAGATATTGATGATATAACTTCACATGAGAAAGATGCATGCCTAGTTAACTTGAATGCGTCATGTATTGAGTTACCTGTTGATTTGAGCACACCACCTATTTTAGAGAGTGATCAAACAACTGAAATATCAACAATTTTGAGTGCACCCATTGAATTAACTGTTGATGCAAAAGAACTAATGTTTAATCATTTTGATATGGCCTCCTGATAGAGGCGAGGGTGTCCCGATCTTTCGATGAGATGATAACTATCGATTTGGTGGAGACGACTTTCACGATCCGGCTACAAACGTGCATGACGTTGCGCCTTAGCAATCGCTAAACCAATCTCCTGAGGTTACTGACGATGCCGGAAACACGGTCAGCCTGACCACGAAGGTCTATTCCTGCAAGCAATCGAAGAACGAGCAAGAATATGATAAAGCAATCTGAATATTGCAAATATATATGAGGTATTGATAATGGTGGGGATCCGGAAGCGGTCTTGGTCTGGTCGTTGGACACAAACGAAGTACACGAAGTTGCAATGGCTAACTTTTAACTAAACAAATCCCAAGGAAAAAGCTACTAGATGGATCTACTTATATAGGAGCAAGGGGTGGCGGCCAAGGAGGTGGGAGGACGTCCCAAGGCAGCCTAAAACTAACCCTAGGTCGTACAAGGCTCATGGGCCCAAGTGGAGGTGATGCAACACCTTTGGGCTTGTAGTTTGACTCGGATTCTGCTGCAACGTCAGATTGTTTCGTCCGTAACTCAACGCTCCGGACGAATTTGAAGGTGAATCCAATTGGGTTGGAAAGAGCACGAAATCTAGTTTCCAACAAAAAAAGAATCACCCAATTCGGAGTCCGTATGAAAAAGTTGTTGGCGTTTTGAGTCAGGTATGTCTGTGCAGTCCGAATCTGAATCCAGAACGTGAGAGACTTGGACTCTATCTTCTCTTGGCCCAAAAGTGACGTGAGAGGACTTTTTGAACACAACCTAAACATCTACTTTTCCCTTATCTTCATATGTGGATTGTACAAATGTCACATACACCTACAATTAGACAAAACACAAAAGTGTGTGAAGTATTTTTGTTCTGGATAACATAAATAGATTATTGAATAGTTTGCATTAGAAATCACCTGACAAATATGCATGTATGCAATATTTTTGGTCGTATCCAAGGTAGTCATGTCCTCATCATCCTCCCCTTTTTGAAAACAAAGCCGTCCTCGGCGTTGCTTAATCTGAAATGTGGCTAACAAAAGAGACAAGGTGTACATGTTGTATATGTATATGTCATCCAGTTTAACTTCCCTTGATTTTTGCACGTATGGCACATGTATACATGAGTAACTTTCATAGTTCATAAAAACTAAAGCCAAAAAATTATCACAAGAAGTAGAAGGCATGAAAATATTAGAACTCAGTTTGCACATATAAGTGAAGCTCTTATTCATTTCAAAAGATTCGCAATGTTCATCATTAAACCATCCCAACTTTGGTGAATAAACCTTACTTGCATCAAATTTACATGCTACAACATGCTTAAATAAGCAAACATGCAATAAGTCATTGGACACAGAATCATCACCAAGATTGGAGGCCATATCAAAATGATTAAACATTAGTTTTTTTGCATCAATAGTTAATTCAATGGGTGCACTCAAAATTGTTGATATGTCAGTTGTTTGATCACATGACACATTCATGACAGTAACAAGATTCTCTAAAATAGGTGGTGTGCTCAAATCAACAGGTAACTCAATACATGACGCATTCAAGTTAACTAGGCATGCATCATTCTCATGTGAAGTTATATCATCAATACCTTTACTGTTACCTTGTGGCAAAGATGTAGCTGATGTAGGTACGGATGTTGACAATGTACCATACCCTTGAGATGATGCCGCGCTCATAATCCGGGGTGCGATGATGGAGGAACCCACCGACGGTGGTGAGCATGAACTGGAATAGTAGTTGTTGTAGTCACCTAATGCATCCTCCTGTATCTGTCTCTCAAAGGTACAAGCACGGACATACATACCAGTAATGCAACGAGGAATATACTGAAATCTTGCCAGAATATCATGGTTCAAACCACCAAAAAATCTATTCATTGTATCATTCTCAGATTCTTCTATGTCACAGTGATGCATATAAGATTTGAACTCTTGGTAGTAAGCATGAACAGTGTTGTTGCCTTGTTTAAATTGTTCAAATTTGCGAAGCAATTCACGATGATAATAAGGAGGGAAAAATTGTTGTCTCATTACAGCTTTCAAAACTTTCCAAGTTGTGGGTTGGTTATCAATGTTTTTCTTACAATGTACACTCCACCAAACAGAAGCAAAATCAGTAAATGCTCTAGTGGCTGCTCGCACTCGCTCAAGTTCAGAAAAGTCATGGTGACTAAAAACTTGTTCTACTTCAAGCTCCCAAGCTAGATAAGTAGCAGGATCAAATCTACCCTCAAATGATGGTAAAGAGATAACCTGACCATATGCTTGTGTGTGTTGTCCCAACTCTCGTGATGGTGAAGATGTGTCCGTCATCCAAGAACTTCTATCTCTGGAACCTGTCATGATTAGTAGAAATAAGAACCAAAATTCGAGAATAATGTTCCTATGAACTACTAGGATGTGGTTGTAAAGTGCTCACAGTAAAGCAAATATCAATATCTTACAAGTTCTTACCATGCGGCAGGTGGTGACAGGAAACCAGCGGTGTCAAATAACTCCGAAGATTGTGTAAAACGATTGCCAGGGGAACGTACGTATACACGGTGTAGAAATATGTGGAGCTGGGTTGGCTATATATGGTAGCAAAAGATTAGCAATAATCAATTCAGAGATGCAATGTTGAATAAACGCTCAACGACGGTACTGTGCTGGTCCTAGGCTAGACCAAACTAGAGATGCGAGCCTAGAACACTAATGAGGTCACGTCGTAGCACAACTAGCATCAATAAATGATATGAAGTAGCTCTGGATAGCAAGATATAAGTGAAGATCACAATAGCAGTAGACCTATTTAGAAGCTGATGTTGAGGTGCCAAATACTGAACTAGCTTCTGCAACTATTTAGATGCGGCTTGTCGCTAGCTTTCATTTGAGTACTCGGGGAGCCAAAACAGACTTCATATGAAGAAGTTATGCCTGTTTTACTGAACAGTGCACAAAACAGATTCCAATCCGAATTCAACTACGAGATTGAGTCTAGATAGATCCGAATTTTTTTTTCTCCTCTCTTTTTTTTCTCACACTTTTTTTCTTTTCCTTTCTTTTTTTCTCTGACTTTTTTTTTACTTTTATTTTCTCTTGTTTTTTTCTCTATCTTTTTTTCTCTCTCCCTCTTTCCAAAACAAACTAGATAAGATGTAGATTGGATCAAGCGAAGATGGGAACGATCTCAACTATGATTATGACAATGAACGGTGGGTAGCACGAGGAGGAAATTGATGGATGGGTGGTGGACAGCGGAAGGGATAATGATGCAGCGGCGACGTGACTAATGTGAACAGAACTCGAAACTCTAAACAACCTAGACACTAAGACCAGCAACTCAACACGACGATGCAACCGATAATTCAACTATGCAAGCAATGAAAAGAAAATTGCAAAGGCTCAGACTGGCTTGGACAAAGGATGAATAGATCTAACTCTTTTTTGTGGATTTTTCTTGGACAATAGGTAAGAAAATAAATCTAATCTAGGAAAACTAGAAATTCTCACCGAGCAACCTGAAAACTGATACCACTTAATAGAGGCGAGGGTGTCCCGATCTTTCGATGAGATGATAACTATCGATTTGGTGGAGACGACTTTGACAATCCGGCTACAAACATGCACGACGGTGCGCCTTAGCAATCGCTAAACCAATCTCCTGAGGTTACCGACAATGCCGGAAGCACGGTCAGCCTGACCACGAAGGTCTATTCCTGCAAGCAATCAAAGAACGAGCAAGAATATGATAAAGCAATCTGAATATTGCAAATATATATGAGGTATTGATAATGGTGGGGATCCGGAAGCGGTCTTGGTCTGGTCATTGGACACAAACGAAGTACACGAAGTTGCAATGGCTAACTTTTAACTAAACAAATCCCAAGGAAAAAGCTACTAGATGGATCTACTTATATAGGAGCAAGGGGTGGCGGCCAAGGAGGTGGGAGGACGTCCCAAGGCAGCCTAAAACTAACCCTAGGTCGTACAAGGCTCATGGGCCCAAGTGGAGGTGATGCAACACCTTTGGGCTTGTAGTTTGACTCGGATTCTGCTGCAACGTCAGATTGTTTCGTCCGCAACTCAACGCTCCGGACGAATTTGAAGGTGAATCCAATTGTGTTGGAAAGAGCACGAAATTTAGTTTCCAATAAAAAAAGAATCACCCAATTCGGAGTCCGTATGAAAAAGTTGTTGGCGTTTTGAGTCAGGTATGTCTGTGCAGTCCGAATCTGAATCCAGAACGTGAGAGACTTGGACTCTATCTTCTCTTGGCCCAAAAGTGACGTGAGAGGACTTTTTGAACACAACCTAAACTTTTCCCTTATCTTCATATGTGGATTGTACAAATGTTCCATACACCTACAATTAGACAAAACACAAAAGTGTGTGAAGTATTTTTGTTCTGGATAACATAAATAGATTATTGAATAGTTTGCATTAGAAATCACCTGACAAATATGCATGTATGCAATATTTTTGGTCGTATCCAAGGTAGTCATGTCCTCATCACCTCCAATCTTGGTGGTGATTCTGTGTCCAATGACTTATTGCATGTTTGCTTATTTAAGCATGTTGTAGCATGTAAATTTGATGCAAGTAAGGTTTATTCACCAAAGTTGGGATGGTTTACGGATGAACATTGCGAATCTTTTGAAATAAATAAGAGCTTCACTTATATGTGCAAACTGAGTTCTAATATTTTCATGCCTTCTACTTCTTGTGATAATTTTTTGGCTTTAGTTTTTATGAACTATGAAAGTTACTCATGTATACATGTGTTATACGTGCAAAAATCAAGGGAAGTTAAACTGGATGACATATACATATACAACATGTACACCTTGTCTCTTTTGTTAGCCACATTTTAGATTAAGCAACGCCGAGGACGGCTTTGTTTTCAAAAAGGGGAGGATGATGAGGACATGACTACCTTGGATACGAGCAAAAATATTGCGTACATGCATATTTGTCAGGTGATTTCTAATGCAAGCTATTCAATAATCTATTTATGTTATCCAGAACAAAAATACTTCACCCACTTTTGTGTTTTGTCTAATTGCAGGTGTATGGGAAATTTGTACAATCCACATATGAAGATAAGGGAAAAGGAGAAGTTTAGGTTGTGTTCAAAAAGTCCTCTCACGTCACTTTTGGGCCAAGAGAAGATAGAGTCCAAGTCTCTCACGTTCTGGATTCAGATTCGGACTGCACAGACATACCTGACTCAAAATGCCAACAAATTTTTCATACGGACTCCGAATTGGGTGATTCTTTTTTTGTTGGAAACTAGATTTCGTGCTCTTTCCAACCCAATTGGATTCAACTTCAAATTCGTCCGGAGCGTTGAGTTACGGATGAAACAATCTGATGTTGCAGCAGAATCCGAGTCAAACTACAAGCCCAAAGGTGTTGCATCACCTCCACTTGGTCCCATGAGCCTTGTATGACCTAGGGTTAGTTTTAGGCTGCCTTGGGACGTCCTCCCACGTCCTTGGCCGCCACCCCTTGCTCCTATATAAGTAGATCCATTTAGTAGCTTTTTCCTTGGGATTTGTTTAGTTAAAAGTTAGCCATTGCAACTTCGTGTACTTCGTTTGTGTCCAACGACCAGAGCAAGACCGCTTCCGGATCCCCACCATTATCAATACCTCATATATATTTGCAATATTCAGATTGCTTTATCATATTCTTGCTTGTTCTTCGATTGCTTGCAGGAATAGACCTTCGTGGTCAGGCTGACCGTGCTTCCAGCATCGTCAGTAACCTCAGGAGATTGGTTTAGCGATTGCTAAGGCGCAACGTCGTGCACGTTTGTAGTCGGATCGTCAAAGTCGTCTCCACCAAATCGATAGTTATCATCTCATCGAAAGATCGGGACCCTCGCCTCTATCAGTGTTGGTCCGAAATGGGCAGCCCGCGGGGCCACCTCGGGGCAACTCGAGGGTTGGTTTTTACTCGTAGATTGACCTATTTGGTGTGCCCTGAAATGAGATACGTGCGACTCCTATCGGGATTTGTCGGCACATCGGGCGACTTTGCTGGTTTAGTTTTACCATTGTCGAGATGTCTTGTAACCGGGATTCTGAGTCTGATCGGATTGTCCTGGGAGAAGGAATATCCTTCATTGACCATGAGAGCTTCTGATGGGCTAAGTTGGGACTCCCCTGCAGGAATTTGATCTTTCGAAAGCCGTGCCCGTGGTTATGGGCAGATGGGAATTTGTAAATGTCCAGTTGTAGAAAACCTGAAATTTAACTTAATTAAAATGCATCAACCGCGTGTGTAGCCATGATGGTCTCTTTCTGGCGGAGTCCGGGAAGTGAACACAGTGTTGGAGTTATGCTTGAACGTAAGAAGTTTCAGGATCACTTCTTGATCATAGATTCTCGAACGTGCCTTTGCCTTCTCTTCTCGCTCTCATTTGCGTATGTTAGCCACCATATATGCTAGTGCTTGCTGCAGCTCCACCTCATACCTTTTACCCTACCTATGAGCTTAAATAGTCTTGATCGCGAGGGTGTGAGATTGATGGGTCCCCGTGACTCACAGATTACTTCAAAACCAAATGCAGGTACCGATGATACCGCTCCAGGAGATTCGACTGAGCTCAAGTGGGAGTTCGATGAGGACTCAGGACTCCAGACGATCAGTAGTGGTGCCCAGTTGGGGTGACCGGGGACTTTGTCGCATTTGGGGTTGTTCTTTATTTTGGTTCCGTAGTCGGACCTTGATTGTATCTGGATGAATGTAATGATATTTATGCATTGTGTGACGTGGCGAGTGTAAGCCAACTATGTATCTCTTTCCCTTATTCATTACATGGGTTGTGTGAAGATTACCTCACTTGCGACATTGCTTACAATGCGGTTATGCCTCTAAGTCGTGCTTCGACACGTGGGAGATATAGCTGCATCATGGGCGTTACAGAAGCCCTCGGTAAGAGTCTTGCCGGGGCCTCATGGGTATCTTTGGCAGGAGCCTTGTCGGGGCCTCGTGGGCATCCTCGGCAAGGAGCCTTGCTGTTGTCTTGTTTCCTGGTTCGTATCTAGGCCTCATAGGCTCTTTGTCTTCACAAAGATCCGCATGCCATCATGGAGGCTCCTCTCGAGCCTTGTTGGTGTTGGGCAAGTCAGCCCGGCAAGGCTCTTGCCTGGGCCGTTAGGGCCACCTCGGCAAGGGTCTTGCCGGGGGAGTCTCACCTCGCCCCTCTGCTCTTCATGCCTCTGGCCTTGTGCACGGCTTTTGTAGTCTTGGGTCTTTGCTTCCTCTTCCGTCCCGCCAAGCGCGGCCGCATGCATGTGGCTGCGACTGCCCACACACGAGTGAAGGGGTACAAAAAGGACCCCTACTTTTGTACACTGATAGGAGCCCCCGGGCCTGGGCCATATATAAGCGCGGAGCGTTATTGGGCCAGGCCCAGAACGGTGCGCAGGCGCACGTGCGGCGGAGTTTTACCGCAGTAATTCCCTCGCCAGTTACGCTTCCCCATGGCCCGCGTTGAATGCGTGACGTGGGGGTCGTGCGTGGGATGACTGCAGCATTCTTGCATCATCCCGTGATGAATAGTAAAGAGGCACCTTGCGTGTCCCTTTTAAAACTGCAGGGCTGCTGCTCATTTATTCTCTCTGCCTTGGAACCGTCATTCCATGTTTCCCACTACGCCTGCCCCTTGCGCCACGTACGCTGCATACACGGCATGGGGTAGGTGACAGACGCACGGGATATGGGAAGGTGCGCAGTGGCCAATTTTTATGCGCCTTTGATTGGGTAGGGATGGCGGTCGATGGCCTTACTCGTTGCCAACTTAATGAGCTGGACCAGAACGGGCTCTTTAGAGGCGTAGAGCCAGTCTTTTAGCCTTCCCCGCTCAGCTATAAAAAGGGGACTCAGGAGGAGGAGGAGGAGCATCTCCTCGCGTCTCCCCTTTGTCTCCATTCTCCATCCACCGCCATGGCAAGAGGGCGTGGTCGTGACCATTCTCCCGCGGAGGAGACCAGGTCTTCCTCCCGCCAGAGAGTTGTGGCGGTCAAGGAAGAGTCGGACGCCCAAGGTGAAGGCCACGCTCGACGCAGAGGTGCTGGCCAGGGTCGCGGTCGGCGAGGCGGTCGAGGCAGAGGTGGGCGTGGAAGGTGGACACCCGCGTCGTCACCATCTCCGTCACCATCTCCTCCAATGTCTCCTCCTGCTTCCTCGAGCGACCATGTCAGTGACATGACACTGGAGTTTATCCTACAGTTGCGCGAGCCGCAGTGTAGCCGCCTTCGCCTTCCCGAGGCATTTGCGAGGGTGCTGGAGATCGACCAGCCACCGAGGTTAAGGCTTCACATGGAGGGGTGTTGCCATGGCGACATGTGGGTGAACACAAGGTTCCCTGCCCGTCATGTGATGCTCCTTCGTCGAGGCTGGAAAACCTTCGCGCGTGCCCATTGCTTGATGGATGGGCACGTCCTCTACTTCAAGCTAGCGGAGAGCGACCTGCTCTCCGTCAAGGTCTTCGGGCGCTTGGGACACAGGCTATGGTGCTGTGCAGAGAGCTCGACCGATGACGAAAGCTCCTCCTCGGGCGATAGCGACAACGATGACGAGGGTAGCGGGCGGGAGGATGACGGGTCCGACTAGCCCTCGGACACACCGTTCCCTGGCGACGCCGTCAGCACCATCATCTGCATCGCCAGCTCCTTGAACTTCTTGGGGTCGTCGCTTTGGGCGGCTGGCGTTGGAGGGACGGGGAATACGAAGAAGGCGGGTGGCGGGCCATCAAGTTGGAGTATGATGGCATCGACGCCTTAGTCTCGTATTGCCCGCCGGCTGCCTCATCTTTCGGCTCTTCTTCCGGCACCGTCATCACAGGCCTTCTTTTGGGCGACGGCCGTGATGTTCTCTTGGTGTCTTCTACTGCTCGTACCTCGCCTAGGCACTCCTTTTGCCCTCCTACTATCTTGGTCCGCTTCCTGGGGAGAGGGACAAGAAGAAGAGATTACGGGCATCTTACCCTTTTTTAAGCATGGAGGCATTTGTCAGATTTGAACCTTGTAATCCCCTTGCTCATGTTTACATTCCGTATGAGTTGTACTTGTTTGCAACGTATTAATGAAAAAAGGGGGCTTGCCGGGTTCTTTTGTGCGTGAGCAAGGCTCACACCAAGGAACGTGATGAGGACATCAATACCATTGTTACACCCACAGCCCCTACTGCTACATATACGGACCAATTACTAGAGCTCGCGCACGCCAATTAAATTATCAGGTACTTTCGTTTCTTGGTAATGATTCTAATGTTCATGAGAATATGATGCTGCCTAAATTGGATACATTTGTTTTGCTTACAAATGAAGGGCCTAGCTTGGAGAAGGATGAATAGTGGAGCAAGAACAAGCATGGAGATGATGGCATGCGCAAGGGGAACAAGAACGGAGTTACAAGTGATGATTTCAGGACTTTGAAGCCACCATAATGGGTGCATGAAGCCTTGTACGAAATATACAAGATGCCACTTCATAAATTTCGTCCCGAGGCTATTATAGGTGCTGCATCACATTTTTATTGGGCCAGGCCCATGTAATTTCGAAATACATAAGTATAGGCTATTTTTAGAGTCCGTATGTGTGGGGAAACAAGAGATAGGGTGGATTTCGGACCCCTCCACCAAGGGCCACGAAATTCCCCCTCTCTTCCTCCATATATACAGCCCTCAGGGCACCGTTTAGACTTTGGGTTTTGTTTAGATTAAAAGTTCGCCATAGCTGCAACTTCGCGTACTTCGTTTGTGTTCAACGACCAGACAAAGGCGTTACAGAACCCCACCTTGATCAATAAAGCTTTCATCTTATATTCGCAATATCCAGATTGCAATCTTAGTTTCTTGCTTGTTCTTCGTTTGCTCGCAGGAAACAGACCCTCGTGGTCAGGTTGATCGTGCTCCGGCGTGGTCAATAACCTCTCGGAGTTGGTTTAGCGATTGCTAAGGCGCGACGTCCTCGCACGTTCGTAGTCGGATCGTCAAAGTCGACTTCCACCAAAGCGATATCCATCATCTCATCGAAAGACGGGACACCTTTGCCTCTATCAAGTGGTATCAGATTTCCAGGTTGCTCGGTGAGATTTTACAGTTTTTTGTAGTTTAGATCAAGTCTGTTCTTCATACCTACAGTCCACGAAAGAGCCACACACAAAAAAAATTAGGGTTAGTTCATCATATCCGAACCAATCTGAGCCTTTGCATAATCTTTTTAGGGTTTTGCTTTGTTGAATTTGCGGTTGCATCGTCGGTCTAGTTGCTGGTCTTAGAGTCTAGTCTTTTAGAGTTTCGAGTTCTGGTCATAAGTTGTCACGCCGCCGCCGCACCATCATCATCGCCCCTGCCATCTACCACCACCGCTCCGAATCCATATCCATATACCACCACCAATCCGTATCCATATACCACCACCGATCCATATCCATATACTACCACCGCTACCACCACCGCTGCCATATACCACCACCATATATCCACCATCAGTCCGAGTTCCTTGCATATTAGGTTTGTTTTCGAGATCCATCTAGTTTCCGATTCGTGTTTCCTTGCCGGAGTAGGTTTCGGAAAAAAAAACCACCCTCCATTTAGGCCCAAAATTTTTCGAAAACGCATTTTTCGAAAAAATTTCTGGCTATCCTATTTTTAGGTGTTTCTGAGTGTTTTGAGACAGGTGCCATTATAGGAAGTTTTTTTTGACCCGTTTCCAGTTTTTGGGTCCGGGCAGTCGAAAAAAAAATTGGTCGAAAAAATTTCGTGCCCACCCTGTCAGTTTGACCTGGGAAGAGTTTTGAGACACCCGCCATTATAGTGATTTTTCGCAAAAAAAAAAGCAGCGCAAAAAAAGAGAAAAAAAATCCAGAGTGTGCTTTTCCCTTGTTTACGTGCCGCGCCGTGAATTTGTTGGTGTTCTAGGCTCGCGTCTCTAGCACAGTCTAGCCTAGGACCAGCACCGTACCGTCGTTGAGCGTTTATTCAACTTTGCATCTCTGAATTGATTATTGCTGACCCTTTTTGCTACCATATTATAAGCCTTCCCAGCTCCACATACATCTACGTCGTGCGTTTGACTCTCCCTGGTAATCGCTCTATCCAAGCTTTGAGAGTTTTTGACTACAACGGTTGCCGATCACCGCCTGCTGCTGGGTACGAACTGGTAAGAATTTGAGATTTGCTTGACGGATTTGTGACACCCACCACCACCTCTTTTCAGTAGTCTGTAGGATCATATTCTTGTGTGTTTCTATTGCTGCTAACCATGCCAGGATCTCAAGCCGACGAGACTGACTGGGAGAACATGACGAATAAGGATTTGCATGATAAATTTCAGCAAATGATGAGTGGACAGGTGCAAGATGTGCTAAACAAATTTGAAGAGGCCATGGAGAAGATAGATGGCATGGAGAAGACATTCGAAACACAGCTCGATAACAAGTTTAATGAATTGCTTGCGCGTCTTCCACCACCACCACCCGCTGCACCTAACGCACCTCTCCAACAACAACAACAACGACTACCTCCACGTCGCGAAACAGACCTTCGCCGAGCGAGCCGTGTTCCTCTTGTGTTTGGCCAAACTGTTGGTGCTGCTGTTGATACTTCTGTGGCTCCTGCTGCTGATGCGGAGGAGGATGATTATGTGGGAGATTATGAGGATGAGGTTGATCAAAATCAGCAATACGTGCAGCCACCTGCACCACCACCACCAGGTCGACCTCAGGTATATATTCGTAATGGTAGGCCTGCACCACCACCTCAGGTACGAGATGATGTCCATATTCCTAAACTGAAATTGAATATTCCACCATTTGAGGGTAGATATGTTCCTGATATATATCTTACTTGGGAGTTAGAAACTGAACAACGATTTACATGTTTACAATATCCTGAGGAGAGACGAGTTGCTGCTGCTGTTTGTGCTTTCACTAGTTTTGCATGTGTATGGTGGTCTGAACATTGTAGATTATATCCTATTCCAGCTACTTGGGCTGCTTTGAAAACTGCTATGCGTACTCGTTGGGTTCCACCATATTATCAACGTGAATTGCTTCAAAAATTACAGCGCTTAAGACAAGGAAAAAATTCTGTAGAAGAATATTATCAGGAATTACAAACTGGCATGATTAGATGTGGTATTGTTGAGGAGAATGAAGCTATGCTTGCACGTTTTCTGGGTGGATTAAATGGAGAGATTCAGACCATTCCAGACTATAAGGAGTATACTAATATCACTCGTTTATTCCATCTTGCTTGTAAAGCTGAACGTGAAGTGTAGGATCGACAAGCATTGGCGCGAACTAACTTTTCTGCAGGCCGACCTTCATCATGGACACGGCATGCATCTTCTACTTCAACTTCACCAGCACCTCAATCACGTGCCTCCTCCAGTTGTGATACAAGAAAACAGGCACAACCACCATTATCTGCCAAGAGCGCACCTGCTGGGCCTGCACAGAGTTCTTCTTCTTCCATGGCATCAACAGGGCACACATGATAGGGGCAAAGGTGTCCCGTCTTTCGATGAGATGGTGGATTTCGCTTTGGTGGAAGTCGACTTTGACGATCCGACTACGAACGTGCGAGGACGTCGCGCCTTAGCAATCGCTAAACCAACTCCGAGAGGTTATTGACCACGCCGGAGCACGATCAACCTGACCACGAGGGTCTGTTTCCTGCGAGCAAACGAAGAACAAGCAAGAAACTGAGATTGCAATCTGGATATTGCGAATATAAGATGAAAGCTTTATTGATCAAGGTGGGGTTCTGTGACGCCTTTGTCTGGTCGTTGAACACAAACGAAGTACGCGAAGTTGCAGCTATGGCGAACTTTTAATCTAAACAAAACCCAAAGTCTAAACGATGCCCTAAGGGCTGTATATATGGAGGAAGAGGGGGGGAATTTCGTGGCCCTTGGTGGAGGGGTCCGAAATCAACCCTATCTCTTGTTTCCCCACACATACGGACTCTAAAAATAGCATATACTTATGTATTTCGAAATTACATGGACCTGGCCCAATAATAAGGTGACGCAGCACCTAAAATAGCCTCGGGACGAAATTTATGAAGTGGCATCTTGTATATTTCGTCCAAGGCTTCATGCACCCATTATGGTGGCTTCAAAGTCCTGAAATCATCACTTGTAACTCCGTTCTTGTTCCCCTTGCGCATGCCATCATCTCCATGCTTGTTCTTGCTCCAATGTTCATCCTTCTCCAAGCTAGGCCCTTCATTTGTAAGCAAAACAAATGTATCCAATTTAGGCAGCATCATATTCTCATGAACATTAGAATCATTACCAAGAAACGAAAGTACCTGGTAATTTAGTTGGCGTGCACGAGCTCTAGTAATTGGTCCAGTATGTATAGCAGCAGGGGCTGTGGGTGTAACAATTGTATTGATGTCCTCATCATCCTCCCCTTCTTGAAATGAAGTCGTCCTCGATGGAAGCGCATCTTCCTCACCCAAATAAGGCTTCAAATCTGCAATGTTAAAAGTGGGACTAACCCCAAAATCTACAGGTAGCTCAAGTTTATATGCATTATCATTTATTTTCTCTAACACCTTAAAAGGACCATCAGCACGTGGCATTTGCTTTGATTTGTGTAGATTAGGAAATCTATCTTTACGCAAATGTAACCAAACAAGATCTCCAGGCGCAAACACAACATGTTTTCTACCCTTATCTCCAGCAAGTTTATATTTAGCATTCATACGCTCAATGTTTTCCTTAGTTAACTCATGCATTTTTAAAATCAATTCAGAACGTTCTTTTGCATCAAAATTAACCTTCTCTGAAGATGGAAGAGGCAACAAACCAATAGGTGCACGAGGTAGGAAACCATACACAATTTCAAAAGGGCACATCTTAGTAGTAGAATGCAATGAACGATTATAAGAAAATTCAATATGAGGCAAGCATTCTTCCCACATTTTCTTGTTATTCTTCAAAACAGCCCTAAGCATAGTAGACAATGTTCTATTGACTACTTCAGTTTGTCCATCACTTTGGGGGTGACAAGTAGTACTAAAAAGCAGCTTAGTCCCCAACTTAGCCCATAAACATCTCCAAAAGTGGCTAAGAAATTTAGTATCACGATCTGAAACAATAGTATTTGGCACACCATGTAAGCGAATAATTTCACGAAAGAACAAATCAGCAACATTAACAGCAGCATCGCTTTTATGACATGGTATAAAGTGTGCCATTTTCGAGAACCTATGATAGAGGCGGAGGTGTCCCGTCTTTCGATGAGATGGTGGATTTCGCTTTGGTGGAAGTCGACTTTGACGATCCGACTACGAACGTGCGAGGACGTCGCGCCTTAGCAATCGCTAAACCAACTCCGAGAGGTTATTGACCACGCCGGAGCACGATCAACCTGACCACGAGGGTCTGTTTCCTGCGAGCAAACGAAGAACAAGCAAGAAACTAAGATTGCAATCTGGATATTGCGACTATAAGATGAAAGCTTTATTGATCTAGGTGGGGTTCTGTGACGCCTTTGTCTGGTCGTTGAACACAAACGAAGTACGCGAAGTTGCAGCTATGGCGAACTTTTAATCTAAACAAAACCCAAAGTCTAAACGATGCCCTAAGGGCTGTATATATGGAGGAAGAGGGGGGAATTTCGTGGCCCTTGGTGGAGGGGTCCGAAATCAACCCTATCTCTTGTTTCCCCACACATACGGACTCTAAAAATAGCCTATACTTATGTATTTCGAAATTACATGGGCCTGGCCCAATAATAAGGTGACGCAGCACCTAAAATAGCCTCGGGACGAAATTTATGAAGTGGCATCTTGTATATTTCGTCCAAGGCTTCATGCACCCATTATGGTGGCTTCAAAGTCCTGAAATCATCACTTGTAACTCCGTTCTTGTTCCCCTTGCGCATGCCATCATCTCCATGCTTGTTCTTGCTCCAATGTTCATCCTTCTCCAAGCTAGGCCCTTCATTTGTAAGCAAAACAAATGTATCCAATTTAGGCAGCATCATATTCTCATGAACATTAGAATCATTACCAAGAAACGAAAGTACATGGTAATTTAGTTGGCGTGCGCGAGCTCTAGTAATTGGTCCAGTATGTATAGCAGCAGGGCCTGTGGGTGTAACAATTGTATTGATGTCCTCATCATCCTCCCCTTCTTGAAATGAAGTCGTCCTCGACGGAAGTTCATCTTCCTCACCCAAATAAGGCTTCAAATCTGCAATGTTAAAAGTGGGACTAACCCCAAAATCTGCAGGCAGCTCAAGTTTATATGCATTATCATTTATTTTCTCTAACACCTTAAAGGGACCGTCAGCCCGTGGCATGAGCTTTGATTTGCGCAAATCAGGAAATCTATCCTTACGCAAATGTAACCAAACAAGATCTCCAGGTGCAAACACAACATGTTTTCTACCCTTATCTCCAGCAAGTTTATATTTGGCATTCATATGCTCAATGTTTTCCTTAGTTAACTCATGCATTTTTAAAATCAATTCAGCACGTTGTTTAGCATCAAAATTAACCTTCTCCGAAGATGGAAGAGGCAACAAATCAATAGGTGCACGAGGTAGGAAACCATACACAACTTCAAAAGGGCACATCTTAGTAGTAGAATGCAATGAACGATTATAAGCAAATTCAATATGAGGCAAGCATTCCTCCCACATTTTCTTATTACTCTTCAAAACAGCCCTAAGCATAGTAGACAATGTTCTATTGACTACTTCAGTTTGGCCATCAGTTTGGGGTGACAAGTAGTACTAAAAAGCAGTTTAGTCCCCAACTTAGCCCATAAACATCTCCAAAAGTGGCTAAGAAATTTAGTATCACGATCTGAAACAATAGTATTTGGCACACCATGCAAGCGAATAATTTCACGAAAGAACAAATCAGCAACATTAACAGCATCATCGCTTTTATGACATGGTATAAAGTGTGCCATTTTCGAGAATCTATCCACGACAACAAATATGCTATCCCTCCCCTTCTTTGTTCGAGGTAAACCTAAAACAAAGTCCATAGATATATCCTCCCAAGGAACACTAGGTACAGGCAAAGGCATATATAAACCATGAGGATTGAGTCGTGACTTAGCTTTTTGACATGTAGTGCATCGAGCAATAAAATGCTCAACATCCCGTCTCATCTTTGGCCAAAAGAAATGTGTAGCAAGTACGTCCTCCGTCTTCTTCACGCCAAAGTATCCCATTAATCCTCCTCCATGCGCCTCCTGCAACAACAAAAGACGAACGGAGCTAGCTGGAATGCATAGCTTGTTAGCACGAAACACAAATCCATCGTTAACGACAAACTTGTTCCACATTCTTCCTTCTTTACAATTCTGCATTACATCTTTAAAATCAGCATCATGCACATATTGATCTTTGATGGTCTCCAAACCAAATATTTTGAAGTCAAATTGTGAAAGCATAGTATAGCGACGAGACAATGCATCAGCAATAACATTTTCTTTTCCCTTCTTGTGTTTAATGACATAAGGGAAAGTCTCAATGAATTCAACCCATTTAGCATGTCTACGGTTCAGTTTAGCTTGACTTTTAATATGTTTCAAAGATTCATGATCAGAATGTATAACAAATTCTTTGGGCCATAAATAATGTTGGCATGTTTCTAAAGTCCGAACAAGAGCGTATAATTCTTTATCATAAGTAGAATAATTCAGACTAGGCCCACTCAATTTTTCAGAAAAGTATGCAACGGGTTTGCCATCTTGTAATAACACACCTCCTAATCCAATTCCACTAGCATCACATTCAAGCTCAAAAGTCTTATTAAAATCAGGAAGTTGGAGTAAAGGAGCATGTGTCAACTTATCTTTCAATACGGAGAAGGCTTCTTCCTGTGCGGTACCCCAAAGAAAAGGCACATCTTTCTTTGTAAGCTCATTGAGAGGTGCAGCAATGGTGCTGAAATCTCTCACAAAACGCCTATAGAATCCAGCGAGGCCAAGAAAACTCCTCACGTGTGTGACCGTTTTGGGCTGTGGCCAACTCTCAATAGCTTCAATCTTGGCTTTATCAACTTCAATTCCATGTGGAGTAACAACATAGCCAAGAAGAGATACTCGGTCGGTGCAAAAGGTGCACTTCCCAAGGTTACCAAACAAACGTGCATCACGTAGAGCAATAAAAACAGCACGTAAATGTTCCAAATGTTCTTCCAAAGATCTGCTATAAATCAATATGTCATCAAAGTAAACTACCACAAATCGTCCAATGAAAGCACGTAAAACTTCGTTCATTAATCTCATGAAAGTACTAGGTGCATTAGTTAACCCAAAAGGCATGACTAACCACTCATATAATCCAAACTTAGTTTTAAATGCTGTTTTCCATTCATCTCCCAATTTCATACGAATTTGATGGTAGCCACTACGCAAATCAACTTTGGAGAATATTGTAGAGCCACTCAATTCATCAAGCATATCATCTAGCCTAGGAATAGGATGACGATAACGAATAGTAATATTATTAATGCCTCTACAATCAACACACATACGTGATGTACCATCCTTTTTCGGCACTAAAATAATAGGAATAGCACAAGGACTAAGGGATTCGCGTATATAACCTTTGTCGAGAAGCTCTTGTACTTGACGCATAATCTCCTTCGTCTCCTCTGGATTGGTACGGTATGGTGCACGGTTTGGCAGTGAAGCACCGGGAATTAAGTCGATCTGATGCTCAATCCCTCGAATAGGCGGTAATCCCGGTGGCACGTCTTGTGGAAAGACGTCAGCGAACTCCTGCAAAATGTTAGTGACAGCAGGAGGCAAAGAGGAAGGCACGTCCTCGAATGAAAATAATGCCTCTTTGCACACAAAAGCATAGCAAACAGATTTGCTGAAATCTAGCTCATCAATATCAGATTTGGTGGCAAATAAACATGCACTTTTCAATTTAATTTCAGAAGCAACACTAGATGGTTTATTATTAGGCTTCATTTGTTGCTCAAATTCTTTTGCCACAATCTGATTTTCACTCTTATTCGTCTCCTGTTTTGTTTTATTAGCTCTATTAATATCATCTTTCAAAATGGAATCAGGAGTCATAGGAAGCAAAGTAATATTTTTATCCTTATGAACAAGAGTATAGTGATTGTTTCTACCATGGTGTACAGAATTTTTATCAAATTGCCATGGTCTACCAAGTAATAAGGAACATGCTTGCATAGGTACCACATCACAATCAACATAATCAGCATATGTAGAGATACTAAAATGCACACGAACAGTACGTGTTACCTTAACCTTGCCACTGTTGTTGAACCATTGGATGTAGTAAGGATGTGGATGTGGTCTTGTGGTGAGAGAAAGCTTCTCCACCATCTCCATGCTAGCCAAGTTGTTGCAGCTCCCTCCGTCTATGATGAAGCGCACAGAACGTTCCTTCACAACTCCCTTGGTATGGAACAAATTGTGCCTCTGATTTTGCTCAGCTTGTGTGACCTGCACACTCAAAACACGTTGAGCAACTAAACATTCATACCTGTCAGCGCCTTCAGGAGCCATGTATTGCGTCTCATGATCAGAATCATCTCCACCATGTTCTTCACGTGTAATAAGAGCCAAAGTCTCCTCATCATAGTCACTAGCGGACTCATATCCACCATCCGCGGTAGCAATCATCACACGCGGAGATTTGCATTCTCTCGCATAATGACCTCCTCCCTTACAACGACGACAAATAATATCACTTGTGTGCCCTGTTGATGCCATGGAAGAAGAAGAACGCTGTGCAGGCCCCGCAGGTGCGCTCTTGGCAGATAATGGTGGTTGTGCCTGTTTTCTTGTATCACGGCTGGAGGTGGCACCGGATGGAGGTGCTGGTGCAGTTGAAGTAGAAGATGCACGTGGTGTCCATGATGAAGGTCGGCCTGCAGAAAAGTTAGTTCGCCCCAATGCTTGTCGATCCTGCACTTCACGTTCAGCTTTACAAGCAAGATGGAATAAACGAGTGATATTAGTATACTCCTTATAGTCTAGAATGGTCTGAATCTCTCTATTTAATTGATAGCGGCGAGGGTCCCGATCTTTCGATGAGATGATGGATATCGCTTTGGTGGAAGTCGACTTTGACGATCCGACTACGAACGTGCGAGGACGTCGCGCCTTAGCAATCGCTAAACCAACTCCGAGAGGTTATTGACCACGCCGGAGCACGATCAACCTGACCACGAGGGTCTGTTTCCTGCGAGCAAACGAAGAACAAGCAAGAAACTAAGATTGCAATCTGGATATTGCGAATATAAGATGAAAGCTTTATTGATCAAGGTGGGGTTCTGTGACGCCTTTGTCTGGTCGTTGAACACAAACGAAGTACGCGAAGTTGCAGCTATGGCGAACTTTTAATCTAAACAAAACCCAAAGTCTAAACGATGCCCTAAGGGCTGTATATATGGAGGAAGAGGGGGGAATTTCGTGGCCCTTGGTGGAGGGGTCCGAAATCAACCCTATCTCTTGTTTCCGCACACATACGGACTCTAAAAATAGCCTATACTTATGTATTTCGAAATTACATGGGCCTGGCCCAATAATAAGGTGACGCAGCACCTAAAATAGCCTCGGGACGAAATTTATGAAGTGGCATCTTGTATATTTCGTCCAAGGCTTCATGCACCCATTATGGTGGCTTCAAAGTCCTGAAATCATCACTTGTAACTCCGTTCTTGTTCCCCTTGCGCATGCCATCATCTCCATGCTTGTTCTTGCTCCAATGTTCATCCTTCTCCAAGCTAGACCCTTCATTTGTAAGCAAAACAAATGTATCCAATTTAGGCAGCATCATATTCTCATGAACATTAGAATCATTACCAAGAAACGAAAGTACCTGGTAATTTAGTTGGCGTGCACGAGCTCTAGTAATTGGTCCAGTATGTATAGCAGCAGGGGCTGTGGGTGTAACAATTGTATTGATGTCCTCATCACATACCAAGGGAGTTGTGAAGGAACGTTCTGTGCGCGTCATAATAGACGGAGGGAGCTGCAACAACTTGGCTAGCATGGAGATGGTGGAGAAGCTTTCTCTCACCACAAGACCACATCCACATCCTTACTACATCCAATGGTTCAACAACAGCGGCAAGGTTAAGGTAACACGTACTGTTCGTGTGCATTTTAGTATCTCTACATATGCTGATTATGTTGATTGTGATGTGGTACCTATGCAAGCATGTTCCTTATTACTTGGTAGACCATGGCAATTTGATAAAAATTCTGTACACCATGGTAGAAACAATCACTATACTCTTGTTCATAAGGATAAAAATATTACTTTGCTTCCTATGACTCCTGATTCCATTTTGAAAGATGATATTAATAGAGCTAATAAAGCAAAACAGGAGAAGAATAAGAGTGAAAATCAGATTGTGGCAAAAGAATTTGAGTAACAAATGAAGCCTAATAATAAACCATCTAGTGTTGCTTCTGAAATTAAATTGAAAAGTGCATGTTTATTTGCCACCAAATCTGATATTGATGAGCTAGATTTCAGCAAATCTGTTTGCTATGCTTTTGTGTGCAAAGAGGCATTATTTTCATTCGAGGACGTGCCTTCCTCTTTGCCTCCTGCTGTCACTAACATTTTGCAGGAGTTCGCTGACGTCTTTCCACAAGACGTGCCACCGGGATTACCGCCTATTCGAGGGATTGAGCATCAGATCGACTTAATTCCCGGTGCTTCACTGCCAAACCGTGCACCATACCGTACCAATCCAGAGGAGACGAAGGAGATTATGCGTCAAGTACAAGAGCTTCTCGACAAAGGTTATATACGCGAATCCCTTAGTCCTTGTGCTATTCCTATTATTTTAGTGCCGAAAAAGGATGGTACATCACGTATGTGTGTTGATTGTAGAGGCATTAATAATATTACTATTCGTTATCGTCATCCTATTCCTAGGCTAGATGATATGCTTGATGAATTGAGTGGCTCTACAATATTCTCCAAAGTTGATTTGCGTAGTGGCTACCATCAAATTCGTATGAAATTGGGAGATGAATGGAAAACAGCATTTAAAACTAAGTTTGGATTATATGAGTGGTTAGTCATGCCTTTTGGGTTAACTAATGCACCTAGTACTTTCATGAGATTAATGAACGAAGTTTTACGTGCTTTCATTGGACGATTTGTGGTAGTTTACTTTGATGACATATTGATTTATAGCAGATCTTTGGAAGAACATTTGGAACATTTAGGTGCTGTTTTTATTGCTCTACGTGATGCACGTTTGTTTGGTAACCTTGGGAAGTGCACCTTTTGCACCGACCGAGTATCTTTTCTTGGCTATGTTGTTACTCCACAGGGAATTGAAGTTGACAAAGCCAAGATTGAAGCTATTGAGAGTTGGCCGCAGCCCAAAACGGTCACACAAGTGAGGAGTTTTCTTGGCCTCGCTGGATTCTATAGGCGTTTTGTGAGAGATTTCAGCACCATTGCTGCACCTCTCAACGAGCTTACAAAGAAGGATGTGCCTTTTGTTTGGGGTACCGCACAGGAAGAAGCCTTCACGGTATTGAAAGATAAGTTGACACATGCTCCTTTACTCCAACTTCCTGATTTTAATAAGACTTTTGAGCTTGAATGTGATGCTAGTGGAATTGGATTAGGAGGTGTGTTATTACAAGATGGCAAACCTGTTGCATACTTTTCTCCATGCTTGTTCTTGCTCCAATGTTCATCCTTCTCCAAGCTAGGCCCTTCATTTGTAAGCAAAACAAATGTATCCAATTTAGGCAGCATCATATTCTCATGAACATTAGAATCATTACCAAGAAACGAAAGTACCTGGTAATTTAGTTGGCGTGCACGAGCTCTAGTAATTGGTCCAGTATGTATAGCAGCAGGGGCTGTGGGTGTAACAATTGTATTGATGTCCTCATCATCCTCCCCTTCTTGAAATGAAGTCGTCCTCGACGGAAGTTCATCTTCGTCACCCAAATAAGGCTTCAAATCTGCAATGTTAAAAGTGGGACTAACCCCAAAATCCGAAGATGGAAGAGGCAACAAATCAATAGGTGCACGAGGTAGGAAACCATACACAACTTCAAAAGGGCACATCTTAGTAGTAGAATGCAATGAACGATTATAAGCAAATTCAATATGAGGCAAGCATTCCTCCCACATTTTCTTATTATTCTTCAAAACAGCCCTAAGCATAGTAGACAACGTTCTATTGACTACTTCAGTTTGTCCATCAGTTTGGGGGTGACAAGTAGTACTAAAAAGCAGTTTAGTCCCCAACTTAGCCCATAAACATCTCCAAAAGTGGCTAAGAAATTCAGTATCACGATCTGAAACAATAGTATTTGGCACACCATGCAAGCGAATAATTTCACGAAAGAACAAATCAGCAACATTAACAGCATCATCGCTTTTATGACATGGTATAAAGTGTGCCATTTTCGAGAATCTATCCACGACAACAAATATGCTATCCCTCCCCTTCTTTGTTCGAGGTAAACCTAAAACAAAGTCCATAGATATATCCTCCCAAGGAACACTAGGTACAGGCAAAGGCATATATAAACCATGAGGATTGAGTCGTGACTTAGCTTTTTGACATGTAGTGCAGCGAGCAATAAAACGCTCAACATCCCGTCTCATCTTTGGCCAAAAGAAATGTGTAGCAAGTACGTCCTCCGTCTTCTTCACGCCAAAGTGTCCCATTAATCCTCCTCCATGCGCCTCCTGCAACAACAAAAGACGAACGGAGCTAGCTGGAATGCATAGCTTGTTAGCACGAAACACAAATCCATCGTTAACAACAAACTTGTTCCACATTCTTCCTTCTTTACAATTATGCATTACATCTTTAAAATCATTATCATGCACATATTGATCTTTGATGGTCTCCAAACCAAATATTTTGAAGTCAAGTTGTGAAAGCATAGTATAGCGACGAGACAAAGCATCAGCAATAACATTTTCTTTTCCCTTCTTCTGTTTAATGACATAAGGGAAAGTCTCAATGAATTCAACCCATTTAGCATGTCTACGATTCAGTTTAGCTTGACTTTTAATATGTTTCAATGATTCATGATCAGAATGTATAACAAATTCTTTGGGCCATAAATAATGTTGCCATGTTTCTAAAGTCCGAACAAGAGCATATAATTCTTTATCATAAGTAGAATAATTCAGACTAGGCCCACTCAATTTTTCAGAAAAGTATGCAACAGGTTTGCCATCTTGTAATAACACACCTCCTAATCCAATTCCACTAGCATCACATTCAAGCTCAAAAGTCTTATTAAAATCAGGAAGTTGGAGTAAAGGAGCATGTGTCAACTTATCTTTCAATACCGTGAAGGCTTCTTCCTGTGCGGTACCCCAAAGAAAAGGCACATCTTTCTTTGTAAGCTCATTGAGAGGTGCAGCAATGGTGCTGAAATCTCTCACAAAACGCCTATAGAATCCAGCAAGGCCAAGAAAACTCCTCACTTGTGTGACCGTTTTGGGCTGCGGCCAACTCTCAATAGCTTCAATCTTGGCTTTATCAACTTCAATTCCCTGTGAAGTAACAACATAGCCAAGAAAAGATACTCGGTCGGTGCAAAAGGTGCACTTCCCAAGGTTACCAAACAAACGTGCATCACGTAGAGCAATAAAAACAGCACGTAAATGTTCCAAATGTTCTTCCAAAGATCTGTTATAAATCAATATGTCATCAAAGTAAACTACCACAAATCGTCCAATGAAAGCACGTAAAACTTCGTTCATTAATCTCATGAAAGTACTAGGTGCATTAGTTAACCCAAAAGGCATGACTAACCACTCATATAATCCAAACTTAGTTTTAAATGCTGTTTTCCATTCATCTCCCAATTTCATACAAATTTGACGGTAGCCACTACGCAAATCAACTTTGGAGAATATTGTAGAGCCACTCAATTCATCAAGCATATCATCTAGCCTAGGAATAGGATGACGATAACGAATAGTAATATTATTAATGCCTCTACAATCAACACACATACGTGATGTACCATCCTTTTTCGGCACTAGAATAATAGGAACAGCACAAGGACTAAGGGATTCACGTATATAACCTTTGTCGAGAAGCTCTTGTACTTGACGCATAATCTCCTTCGTCTCCTCTGGATTGGAACGGTATGGTGCACGGTTTGGCAGTGAAGCACCGGGAATTAAGTCAATCTGATGCTCAATCCCTCGAATAGGCGGTAATCTTGGTGGCACGTCTTGTGGAAAAACGTCAGCGAACTCCTGCAAAATGTTAGTGACAGCAGGAGGCAAAGAGGAAGGCACGTCCTCGAATGAAAATAATGCCTCTTTGCACACAAAAGCATAGCAAACTAATTTGCTGAAATCTAGCTCATCAATATCAGATTTGGTGGCAAATAAACATGCACTTTTCAATTTAATTTCAGAAGCAACACTAGATGGTTTATTATTAGGCTTCATTTGTTGCTCAAATTCTTTTGCCACAATCTGATTTTCACTCTTATTCTTCTCCTGTTTTGCTTTATTAGCTCTATTAATATCATCTTTCAAAATGGAATCAGGAGTCATAGGAAGCAAAGTAATATTTTTATCCTTATGAACAAGAGTATAGTGATTGTTTCTACCATGGTGTACAGAATTTTTATCAAATTGCCATGGTCTACCAAGTAATAAGGAACATGCTTGCATAGGTACCACATCACAATCAACATAATCAGCATATGTAGAGATACTAAAATGCACACGAACAGTACGTGTTACCTTAACCTTGCCGCTGTTGTTGAACCATTGGATGTAGTAAGGATGTGGATGTGGTCTTGTGGTGAGAGAAAGCTTCTTGATAGAGGCAAAGGTGTCCCGTCTTTCGATGAGATAGTGGATTTCGCTTTGGTGGAAGTCGACTTTGACGATCCGACTACGAACGTGCGAGGACGTCGCGCCTTAGCAATCGCTAAACCAACTCCGAGAGGTTATTGACCACGCCGGAGCACGATCAACCTGACCACGAGGGTCTGTTTCCTGCGAGCAAACGAAGAACAAGCAAGAAACTGAGATTGCAATCTGGATATTGCGAATATAAGATGAAAGCTTTATTGATCAAGGTGGGGTTCTGTGACGCCTTTGTCTGGTCGTTGAACACAAACGAAGTACGCGAAGTTGCAGCTATGGCGAACTTTTAATCTAAACAAAACCCAAAATCTAAACGATGCCCTAAGGGCTGTATATATGGAGGAAGAGGGGGGGAATTTCGTGGCCCTTGGTGGAGGGGTCCGAAATCAACCCTATCTCTTGTTTCCCCACACATACGGACTCTAAAAATAGCCTATACTTATGTATTTCGAAATTACATGGGCCTGGCCCAATAAAAAGGTGACGCAGCACCTATAATAGCCTCGGGACGAAATTTATGAAGTGGCATCTTGTATATTTCGTCCAAGGCTTCATGCACCCATTATGGTGGCTTCAAAGTCCTGAAATCATCACTTGTAACTCCGTTCTTGTTCTTGCTCCAATGTTCATCCTTCTCCAAGCTAGGCCCTTCATTTGTAAGCAAAACAAATGTATCCAATTTAGGCAGCATCATATTCTCATGAACATTAGAATCATTACCAAGAAACGAAAGTACCTGGTAGTTTAGTTGGCGTGCGCGAGCTCTAGTAATTGGTCCAGTATGTATAGCAGCAGGGGCTGTGGGTGTAACAATTGTATTGATGTCCTCATCAGAGATTGGTTTAGCGATTGCTAAGGCGCAACGTCGTGCACGTTTGTAGTCGGATCGTCAAAGTCGTCTCCACCAAATCGGTAGTATCATCTCATCGAAAGATCGGGACACCCCGCCTCTATCAAGTGGTATCAGTTTTCAGGTTGCTCGGTGAGAATTTCCAGTTTTCCTAGATTAGATTTACTTTCTTACCTATTGTCCAAGAAAAAGCCACAAAAAAGAGTTAGATCTATTCATCCTTGGTCCAAGCCAGTCTGAGCCTTTGCAATTTTCTTTTCATTGATTGCATAGTTTGAATTATCGGTTGCATCGCCGTGTCGAGTTGCTGGTCTTAGTGTCTAGTTCCTTTAGAGTTTCGAGTTCTGTTCACATTAGTCACGCAGCCACTGCATCATTATCCCATCCGCTGTCCACCATCCCATCCACCAATTTCCACCACGTGCTACGCACTGTTTATTATCATAATCATAGTTGAGGTCACTCACATCTTCGCCAGATCGAATCTGCATCTTATCTAGTTTGTCTTGGAAAGAGGGAGAAGAAAAAGAAAAAAAAAAGCGTGAGAAAAAAAAAGAGAAGAAAAAAAATTGGATCTATCTAGAATCAATCTCGTACCTGAATTCGGATTGGAATCTGTTTTGCGCACTGTTCAGTAAAACAGGTGTATCTTCCTCATACGAAGTCCGTTTTGACTCCGTGAGTACTCAAATTGAAGCTAGCAACGAGCCGCATCTAAATAGTTGCAGAAGCTAGTTCAATATTTGACACCTCAAAATCGGCTTCTAAATAGGCCTTTTTGCCCTCCGAAGTTCGTGAATACAGCTTGTTCCAATTTTTCAGGCCAGTTTTAGAATTCTTTGACTCCCCATATCAACTCGGAATTGAGTGATTCTTTTTGCATTGGAAAGATTGAGTTAGTAGCATTCTTTGAAAGAATTTATCAGAAAATTGTCTCAAACTTTTCAAGAAGAAAGTTGGAGAGAGAGTTGTTGTATATCCTGCTTGGCAGTTGTTTTTCATCATTATTTTCACTGCCGTTGTGATCTTCACTTATATCTTGCTGTCAAGAGCTACTTAGTATCCTTCATTGATGCTAGTTGTGCTACGCCGTGACCTCATTAGTGTTCTAGGCTCGCGTCTCTAGTCCGGTTTAGCCTAGGACCAGCACAGTACCGTCGTTGAGCGTTTATTCAACATTGCATCTTTGAATTGATTATTGCTAATCTTTTGCTACCATCTATAGCCAACCCAGCTCCACATATTTCTACACCGTGTATATGTACGCTCCCCTGGCAATCGCTTTACTCAATATTCGGAGTTACTTGACACCGCTGGTTGCCGATCACCGCCTGCTGCATGGTAAGAACTTGTAAGACATTGATATTTGCTTTACTGTGAGCGTTTTACCACCACATCCTAGTAGTTATAGGAACATTATTTTTGGGTTTTGTTTCTTGTTCTACTAATCATGACAGGATCCAGAGTCAATTCATGGGCTTTGTCGATCGCGGGAGATGTGCCACCACCTTTGCAAATACCACAACCGTCACGAGAGGTGCACAAACATCCAAATGCACATGATCAGGTTAATGTATCTATACCACCATTTAATGGCCGTTTTAAACCTGCTTTATATATTGAATGGGAGTTCGACATAAAAAATATATTTGCTTCCCATTATTTCGATGAACATAAAAAGGTTAAGGTTGCGGTTGGTTCTTTCACTGGTTATGCTTTGGTTTGGTGGAGTGAATATTGTCGGTTACACCCTGATTATATACCTACTACTTGGGATGATTTGAAACTTGACATGCGACATACTTTCGTCCCTGCTTATTATACTCGTGACATGATTAAGAAGTTGCAACACTTAAAACAAGGTAGTGAAACTGTAACAAAATATTATGATGATTTACAAACTACCTTGTTGCATTCCTCTTTAGAAGAAAGTGAAGATGATTTTATGGATAGATTTTGGGGAGGATTAAACCGTGATATTCAAGAGATACTAATTCATGAAGAGTGTTATCCTATGGACCATTTGTTTCATCTTGCTTGCAAAGCTGAACAGGAAATAAAACGACGTGTTGGCCACGAGGAGAACAAGCGCACGGTGCACATTCCAAGAGTTGATATGATTGTTCCTTCAACTACTAGGCATACTATGACAACCACATCCGTTGTTGTCAGGACTACATCACCTCCACCATGTGACACATCGCCCCCGAGAGTGGCTACATCATCTGAGTTGATCATAAGAGGTAATGACAAAGGTACTGATCTTCCATCTCTACATGAGAATGATGAATGCCTTGCCAATTTGAATGCACCATCTGATGAGCTACCCACTACTTTGATCACACCACCTATTTTAGAGGACTACGTTGATAATTTGACTTTGCCATGTGATCAAACAACTGAAATACCAACAATTTTGAGTGCACCCATTGAATTAACTATTGATGCAAAAGAACCAATGTTTAATCATTTTGATATGACCTCTAATCTTGGTGATGATTCTGTGTTGAATGACTTATTGCATGTTTGCTTATTTAAGCATGTTGTAGCATGTAAATTTGATGCAAGTAAGGTTTATTCACCAATGTTGGGATGGTTTAATGATGAACATTGTCAATCTTTTGAAATGAATAAGAGCTTCACTTATATGTGCAAACTGAGTTGCAATATTTTCATGCCTTCTACTTCTTGTGCTAATTTTTTGGCTTTAGATTTTATGAACTATGCAAGTTACTCATCTATTCATGTGTCATATATGCAAAAATCAAGGGAAGTAAAAGTGGATGACATATACATATACAACATGTACACCTTGTCTCTTTTGTTAGCCACATTTCAGATTAAGCAACGCCGAGGACGGCTTTATTTTCAAGAAGGGGAGGATGATGAGGACATGACTACCTTGGATATGACCAAAAATATTGCATATATGCATATTTGTCAGGTGATTTCTAGTGCAAACTATTCAATAATCTATTTATGTTATCCAGAACAAAAATACTTCACACACTTTTGTGTTTTGTCTAATTGCAGGTGTATGGGACATTTGTACAATCCACATATGAAGATAAGGAAGAAAGAGATGTTTATTTGCTGTCCAAAAAGTTCTCTCACGTCACTTTTGGCCCAAGAGAAGATAGAGTCCAAGTCTCTCACGTTCTGGATTCAGATTCGGACTGCACAGACACACCTGACTCAAAACGCACACAAGTTTTTCATACGGACTCCGAATTAGGTGATTCTTTTTTTGTTGGAAACTAGATTTCGTGCACTTTCCAACCCAATTGGAATCACCTTCAAATTCGTCCGGAGCGTTGAGTTGTGGACGAAACAATCTGATGCTGCAGCAGAATCCGAGTCAAACTACAAGTCCAAAGGTGTTACATCACCTCCACTTGGGCCCATTGGCCTTGTACGACCTAGATTTAGTTTTAGGCTGCCTTGGGACGTCCTCCCACCTCCTTGGCCGCCACCCCTTGCTCCTATATAAGTAGATCCATCTAGTAGCTTTTCCTTGGGATTTGTTTAGTTAAAAGTTAGCCATTGCAACTTCGTGTACTTCGTTTGTGTCCAACGACCAGACGAAGACCGCTTACGGATCCCCACCTTTATCAATACTTCATATATACTCGCAATATTCAGATTGCTTTTATCATATTCTTGCTTGTTCTTCGATTGCTTGCAGGAATAGACCTTCGTGGTCAGGTTGATTGTGCTCCAGCGTGGTCAATAACCTTTCGGAGTTGGTTTAGCGATTGCTAAGGCGCAACGTCGTGCACGTTTGTAGTCGGATCGTCAAAGTCATCTTCACCAAATCGATAGTTATCATCTCATCGAAAGATCGGGACACCCCCGCCTCTATCATGTTGTGTTTGCACCTGGAGATCTTGTTTGGTTACATTTGCGTAAGGATAGATTTCCTGATTTGCGCAAATCAAACCTAATGCCACGTGCTGATGGTCCCTTTAAGGTGTTAGATAAAATAAATGATAATGCATATAAACTTGAGCTGCCTGCAGATTTTGGGGTTAGTCCCACTTTTAACATTGCAGATTTGAAGCCTTATTTGGGTGAGGAAGATGAACTTCCGTCGAGGACGACTTCATTTCAAGAAGGGGAGGATGATGAGGACATCAATACAATTGTTACACCCATAGCCCCTGCTGCTATACATACTGGACCAATTACTAGAGCTCGTGCACGCCAACTAAATTACCAGGTACTTTCGTTTCTTGGTAATGATTCTAATGTTCATGAGAATATGATGCTGCCTAAATTGGATACATTTGTTTTGCTTACAAATGAAGGGCCTAGCTTGGAGAAGGATGAACATTGGAGCAAGAACAAGCATGGAGATGATGGCATGCGCAAGGGGAACAAGAACGGAGTTACAAGTGATGATTTCAGGACTTTGAAGCCACCATAATGGGTGCATGAAGCCTTGGATGAAATATACAAGATGCCACTTCATAAATTTCGTCCCGAGGCTATTTTAGGTGCTGCGTCACCTTATTATTGGGCCAGGCCCATGTAATTTCGAAATACATAAGTATAGGCTATTTTTAGAGTCCGTATGTGTGGGGAAACAAGAGATAGGGTTGATTTCGGACTCCTCCACCAAGGGCCACGAAATTCCCCCCCTCTTCCTCCATATATACAGCCCTTAGGGCATCGTTTAGACTTTGGGTTTTGTTTAGATTAAAAGTTCGCCATAGCTGCAACTTCGCGTACTTCGTTTGTGTTCAACGACCAGACAAAGGCGTCACAGAACCCCACCTTGATCAATAAAGCTTTCATCTTATATTCGCAATATCCAGATTGCAATCTTAGTTTCTTGCTTGTTCTTCGTTTGCTCGCAGGAAACAGACCCTCGTGGTCAGGTTGATCGTGCTCGGGCATGGTCAATAACCTCTCGGAGTTGGTTTAGCGATTGCTAAGGCGCGACGTCCTCGCACGTTCGTAGTCGGATCGTCAAAGTCGACTTCCACCAAAGCGAAATCCACCATCTCATCGAAAGACGGGACACCTTTGCCTCTATCAACTTTGATCACACCACCTATTTTAGAGGACTACGTTGATAATTTGACTTTGCCATGTGATCAAACAACTGAAATACCAACAATTTTGAGTGCACCCATTAAATTAACTATTGATGCAAAAGAACCAATGTTTAATCATTTTGATATGACCTCTAATCTTGGTGATGATTCTGTGTTGAATGACTTATTGCATGTTTGCTTATTTAAGCATGTTGTAGCATGTAAATTTGATGCAAGTAAGGTTTATTCACCAATGTTGGGATGGTTTAATGATGAACATTGTCAATCTTTTGAAATGAATAAGAGCTTCACTTATATGTGCAAACTGAGTTGCAATATTTTCATGCCTTCTACTTCTTGTGCTAATTTTTTGGCTTTAGATTTTATGAACTATGCAAGTTACTCATCTATTCATGTGTCATATATGCAAAAATCAAGGGAAGTAAAAGTGGATGACATATACATATACAACATGTACACCTTGTCTCTTTTGTTAGCCACATTTCAGATTAAGCAACGCCGAGGACGGCTTTATTTTCAAGAAGGGGAGGATGATGAGGACATGACTACCTTGGATATGACCAAAAATATTGCATATATGCATATTTGTCAGGTGATTTCTAGTGCAAACTATTCAATAATCTATTTATGTTATCCAGAACAAAAATACTTCACACACTTTTGTGTTTTGTCTAATTGCAGGTGTATGGGACATTTGTACAATCCACATATGAAGATAAGGAAGAAAGAGATGTTTATTTGCTGTCCAAAAAGTTCTCTCACGTCACTTTTGGCCCAAGAGAAGATAGAGTCCAAGTCTCTCACGTTCTGGATTCAGATTCGGACTGCACAGACACACCTGACTCAAAACGCACACAAGTTTTTCATACGGACTCCGAATTGGGTGATTCTTTTTTCTGTTGGAAACTAGATTTCCTGCACTTTCCAACCCAATTGGAATCACCTTCAAATTCGTCCGGAGCGTTGAGTTGTGGACGAAACAATGTGATGCTGCAGCAGAATCCGAGTCAAACTACAAGTCCAAAGGTGTTACATCACCTCCACTTGGGCCCATTGGCCTTGTACGACCTAGATTTAGTTTTAGGCTGCCTTGGGACGTCCTCCCACCTCCTTGGCCGCCACCCCTTGCTCCTATATAAGTAGATCCATCTAGTAGCTTTTCCTGGGGATTTGTTTAGTTAAAAGTTAGCCATTGCAACTTCGTGTACTTCGTTTGTGTCCAACGACCAGACCAAGACCGCTTACGGATCCCCACCTTTATCAATACTTCATATATATTCGCAATATTCAGATTGCTTTTATCATATTCTTCCTCGTTCTTCGATTGCTTGCAGGAATAGACCTTCGTGGTCAGGTTGATCGTGCTCCGGCGTGGTCAATAACCTCAGGAGATTGGTTTAGCGATTGCTAAGGCGCAACGTCGTGCACGTTTGTAGTCGGATCGTCAAAGTCGTCTCCACCAAATCGGTAGTATCATCTCATCGAAAGATCGGGACACCCCGCCTCTATCATAGATTCTCGAAAATGGCACACTTTATACCATGTCATAAAAGCGATGATGCTGTTAATGTTGCTGATTTGTTCTTTCGTGAAATTATTCGCTTGCATGGTGTGCCAAATACTATTGTTTTAGATCATGATACTAAATTTCTTAGCCACTTCTGGAGATGTTTATGGGCTAAGTTGGGGACTAAACTGCTTTTTAGTACTACTTGTCACCCCCAAACTGATGGACAAACTGAAGTAGTCAATAGAACGTTGTCTACTATGCTTAGGGCTGTTTTGAAGAATAATAAGAAAATGTGGGAGGAATGCTTGCCTCATATTGAATTTGCTTATAATCGTTCATTGCATTCTACTACTAAGATGTGCCCTTTTGAAGTTGTGTATGGTTTCCTACCTCGTGCACCTATTGATTTGTTGCCTCTTCCATCTTCGGAGAAGGTTAATTTTGATGCTAAACAACGTGCTGAATTGATTTTAAAAATGCATGAGTTAACTAAGGAAAACATTGAGCGTATGAATGCTAAATATAAACTTGCTGGAGATAAGGGTAGAAAACATGTTGTGTTTGCACCTGGAGATCTTGTTTGGTTACATTTGCGTAAGGATAGATTTCCTGATTTGCGCAAATCAAAGCTAATGCCACGTGCTGATGGTCCCTTTAAGGTGTTAGAGAAAATAAATGACAATGCATATAAACTTGAGCTGCCTGCAGATTTTGGGGTTAGTCCCACTTTTAACATCGCAGATTTGAAGCCTTATTTGGGTGAGGAAGATGAGCTTCCGTCGAGGATGACTTCATTTCAAGAAGGGGAGGATGATGAGGACATCAATACCATTGTTACACCCACAGCCCCTACTGCTACATATACGGGACCAATTACTAGAGCTCGCGCACGCCAATTAAATTATCAGGTACTTTCGTTCCTTGGTAATGATTCTAATGTTCATGAGAATATGATGTTGCCTAAATTGGATACATTTGTTTTGCTTACAAATGAAGGGCCTAGCTTGGAGAAGGATGAACAGTGGAGCAAGAACAAGCATGGAGATGATGGCATGCGCAAGGGGAACAAGAACGGAGTTACAAGTGATGATTTCAGGACTTTGAAGCCACCATAATGGGTGCATGAAGCCTTGGACGAAATATACAAGATGCCACTTCATAAATTTCGTCCCGAGGCTATTATAGGTGCTGCGTCACCTTTTTATTGGGCCAGGCCCATGTAATTTCGAAATACATAAGTATAGGCTATTTTTAGAGTCCGTATGTGTGGGGAAACAAGAGATAGGGTGGATTTCGGACCCCTCCACCAAGGGCCACGAAATTCCCCCTCTCTTCCTCCATATATACAGCCCTTAGGGCACCGTTTAGACTTTGGGTTTTGTTTAGATTAAAAGTTCGCCATAGCTGCAACTTCGCGTACTTCGTTTGTGTTCAACGACCAGACAAAGGCGTCACAGAACCCCACCTTGATCAATAAAGCTTTCATCTTATATTCGCAATATCCAGATTGCAATCTTTGTTTCTTGCTTGTTCTTCGTTTGCTCGCAGGAAACAGACCCTCGTGGTCAGGTTGATCGTGCTCCGGCGTGGTCAATAACCTATCGGAGTTGGTTTAGCGATTGCTAAGGCGCGACGTCCTTGCACGTTCGTAGTCGAATCATCAAAGTCGACTTCCACCAAAGCGATATCCATCATCTCATCGAACGACGGGACACCTTTGCCTCTATCAGAACAAGTCCTTGTTATCTTAAGATAAGCTATAACACCCTCGATGCGACTATATCTCCCACGTGTCGAGGCACGACTTAGAGGCATAATCGCATTGAAGGCATATGTCGCAAGTTAGGCAATCTTCACAACATCCCATGTAATATGAATAATAAAGGGGAGATAACATAGTTGGCTTACACTCACCACGTCAATCAAGTACATAAATAACATTACATCATCCAAACACTCATGGCCCGACTACGGCGCCAAAATAAAAGAGAACCCAACATGAGACACGGTCCCAATCACCCCCAACTGGGCACCACTACTGATCATCAGGAAAGGAAACATAGTAACGTTGAGAGTCTTCGTCGAACTCCCACTTGAGCTCATACGCATCTCCTGGAGCGGAATCATCAGGCCCTGCATCTGGTGTAATAGTAATCTGTGAGCCACAGGGACTCAGCAATCTCGCACCCTCGCGATCAAGACTATTTAAGCTTATAGGTATGGCAAGGTAAATATGTGGAGCTGCAGCACGCGACTAGCAAATATGGTGGCTAACTTATACGCAAAAGAGAGCGGGTAGAGGTGGCAAAGCGCGAGCGAGAAACTAGAGAGCAACCTGCGCAAACATTACTCCAACACCGTGTCCACTTCCCGGACTTCGCCGAGAAGAGGCCATCACGGTAACACACTTAGTTGATTCATTTTAATTAAGTTAAGGTTCAAGTTATCTACAACCGAACATTAACAAATTCCCATCTTCCCATAACCGCGGGCACGGCTTTCGAAAGTTCAATCCCTGCAGGGGAGTCCCAACTTAGCCCATGACAAACTCTCACGGTCAACGAAGGAATAGACCTCCTCCCAAGACGTTCCGATCAGGCTCGGTATCTCGATAATTCAAGACACTTCGACAGGTTAAAACAAGACCAGCAACACTGCCCGAATGTGCCGACAAATCCCGATAGGAGATGCACATATCTCTTTCTCAGGGCACAATCGGATAAGCAATCCGTACAACTAAAACCAGCCCTCGAGTTTCCTCGAAGTGGCGCTGCAAGGGGCTCTAGGTTGGACCAACACTCAGAGGAGCACTGGCCCGGGGGGGGGGGGTTAAAATATGATGACCCTTGAGTCTGCAGAACCCAAGGGAAAAAGAGGCTAGGTGGCAAATGTTAAAACCAAGGTTGGGCATTGCTGGAAAAGCTTTAATCAAGGCGAACTATCAAGGGGTTCCCATTATAACCCAACCGCGTAAGGAACGCAAAATCCGGGAACATAACGCCGATATGACGGAAACTAGGGCGGCAAGAGTGGAACAAAACACTAGGCGAGAGGCCGAGCCTTCCACCCTTTACCAAGTATATAGATGCATTAAGATAACAAGATAATATAATGATATCCCAACAAGTAAATAAATGTTCCAACAAGGAACGGCCTCCAATCTTCACCTGCAACTAGCAACACTATAAGAGGGGCTGAGCAAAGTGGTAACATAGCCAATCAACGGTTTGCTAGGACATGGTGGGTTAGAGGTTTGACATGGCATTTTGGGAGGCTTGAAAACAAGTGGTAGGCATCGTAGCATTGTCATAGCAAAAGAGCGAGCAAACTAGCATAGCAAAGATAGTAGTGATTTCGAGGGTATGATCATCTTGCCTGCACAGTTGTCAGAGTTGACTGGATCCTTGAAAGCAAACTCAACGGGCTCCTCATTAGCAAACTCATCTCCCGGCTCTACCCAAACAAGACAAACAAGCAACAAGGATATAATCAACCACGTGCAAACTCAAACAACGCAATGCAAAGATGGTATGCTAAGCGGGATGCGATGCGGGATGCGAAATGCAAGATATGACAGGAAATGCATGAACCTGGCCTCAACTTGGAAAACCAAGTGTGCCACTGGAAATATGAGATGAAATCACTTGAAAACGATATAAAGAATGCCGGAATCGAAGTTACGGTTTGGAAATGGCAAGCGATTCAAAAATGACACCGGTCTGTGATTTACAGCAAGTAGGCATCAAAATGCAATGAAATGAACATGATACAGCACCCAAACATGACAACAAAATACATGGCAGGGATGCATACAATATGCTTAACAAAAGTCTAGCACTGAGCTACGGCCAATTCATCCATTAACAGGTTCAAACAAGCATGGCAAAAATACATATGGCAAACAGATCTCAGACTTGGTGAAATTAACACTTGTCTGGAATTTCAGATCAGGTAGCACTCTTTGGAGCAACAAAACTACATTCTACAGGATCTGAACATGGCAAAGTAAAGCATGGCATGGAGCTACTCAAAGAGCTTAACAAAAGTCCCTTAGTGACCTTGAGCCAAAAGGGATCAGAAAATACAATTGCAAGCATGTGAACATAGCAAAAACATAACCAGATAACAGACAGTGAAAACTGGCACATGCTGAAACATATCCCAAGTAGGCATGTTTACGAGCTCGATGCACTCGCTATAGAGCAATTCATGGCAAGACAAGCATACAACCATCAAGAAGGCACAAAATGCAAGATAGACATGGCAATAACAATAGCATAGCATGCACGGATCAACTACAACATCACCGGCAAAATTGCAAACAAGTTGACAATCTGCCCAGATTCACGAAGTAGCAAAAGTAGAGCTCGATTGACTCAAGCTAGGGTGCTCCATAATTACAAACAAAGACATGGATGGATAGAGCACTACAATATTAACAAAACACCCTTAATGATCATCCTCAAAAGAGGCACGTATCACTAGGAAACAACATGAACATATGGCAACATGAGCTAAACAGATCAAGGACTTTGTGGAATTGCTAAGTCCCTGAAAACAGAATTAGCATGTGCACCACTTTGCAAGCTTGCACTAGTCACCACACACATCACAAAAATACATGGGTTGCACCTCTGGAAAGATGAAAAAACCCTTAACAAAACACATGTAGAGCATCAGGGCATAACATGCACACATTAATCATAGCAAAAATGACAAAAACCTAAACGGATTAGCAGATCTGACAGTTATCTCAAGTAGCCCTCTTCTAACAGCATTTCGGGCATCAAGATGAACTCAAATGAAAATGATGCAATGAAATGAAATGATGTACTCTCTGAGATGAACATTTTGATATGCTATATGCATGAATCAGAGCTACGGATGCAAAGTTACGACAGGTCAAAGTATGCAACATGAGCTAGGGTTTCTGAGGGAAAAGTCAACCCGAAAATTTCATATCTGAGATTTGCACGCGGATCGAGGGCGGCCGGCGAGGTACTGTAGCTCCGGCGAGGCTGAGGTGGCCGGGGCCGGCGAGATCCGGCGACGGGTGGCCGGATCCGTCACCGGGCGCGGCGGGGCGACGAGGAGGA